>NC_037678.1:96657622-96765312 GCF_003255815.1 Theropithecus gelada
ACCTCAGGTGATCCACCCACCTCAGCCTCCCAAAGTGCTGGGATTATAGGCGTGAACCACCACGCCCCAGCTGTTACGAGGTTTTAAATTCCTGATTCCTGGTGGTGCACGCCTATAATCCCAGCTACTCAGGAGGCTGAGGCAGGAGAATCGCTTGAACCCGGGAGGCAGAGGTTGCAGTGAGCTGAGATAGCACCACTGCACTCCAGCCTGGGCCACAAAGTGAGGCTCTGTCTAAAAAATACAAAAAACAAGAAAACCTCATAACGAAGCCCAGGAGCTGATGGCTTCACTGGTGAATTCTACCACTTAGAGAAGAACTTCTACCACCTCTTCTCAAACTCTTCCAAGAACTGAGCAGAAGGGAACACTTCCAAACTCATTCTATGAGGCATTACTTGATACCAAAGCCAGGCAAGGACACTACAGACCAAAAAAGAAAACTGCAGACCAATCCCTTATGATGCAAAAATTGACGCTAAAATCCTCAACAAAATACTAGCAAAAAGTTATTGTTTAATGGGCATACAGCTTCTGCTGGGAACAATGAAAAAGCTTTGGAAGCGAGGGCTGTGCACAGTGGCTCACGCCTGTAATCCCAGCACTTTGTGAGGCCAAGGCGGGCTGATCACCTTTGAGGCCAGCCTGGCTAACTAACATGGTGAAAGCCCCTCTCTACTACAAGCACAAAAATAGGCCAGGCTTGGTGGCAGGCGCCTGTAATCCCAGCTACTTGGGAGGCTGAAGCACAGAAATATCTTGAACCCAGGAAGCGGAGGTTGCAGTGAGCCGAGATTGAGCCACTGCACTCCAGCACCACCAACAATGCAAGACTCCACTGTTTTAAAAAAAAAAAAAAAAGCAGCAGGAACTTCCTAACACCAAAGGCGGGACACCAGGGCAGTCAGAGCTGCCCCAAAAGGCCGTCCTGCCCTCTCTCTGCCCAATCGTAGAGCACCAGATGACCGTGGGATTCCGGAACCGGGCTGGGCTCACAACTCGTACTCAGGCTGAAGGGCTACACAGCCCCCATCAGGGGCTGCGAGCTTGTCGGCAGAAAGGGCCATGCAGCACCATTAGCAACAGGGGTCAGTGGGTTAGTTCTGCTTTTTTGGTTTTAAGTTCTTAGTTTTAAGAACAAGTAGAAGCCAAACCTGTCATTCTCTCTCAAATCTACATGTTTCTCCAGAGCCCGGACAACGTCTTCCAGATGTAGAAGTTTGGTTTCCATGTCATCCTTCTCTCTCTCCAGCGCTGTTTTGGTCTCTCCCTCTTCCGGGGCGGCAAGCTGCTCCTGCCTGGAAGCCCGTGGGTCCGAGAGCTGGAGGTGGGATGGCAAGGACCCTCTCCTGGCGACCTCCACGCCGTGCTCCTGGCACGCAGACTCCAGGGCGCCCTCGGCCCGGGCCTGCTCTTCCGAGGCCTGCCCCTGGGTGCCCCTGCTCCAGCTTCGCGCTCGCTCTTCCTGAATGGCCTGTGGCTTCTCAGCCTGTCCCCTGCACGAAGCGGCCGGGCTCAGGGGTGACTCCCACATCCGTGGCTGGGTTTGCGAGGCGTCCCCCTCTGTTCCCAGCAGAGGCAGCTCCCGGGGTCCAGGCTGCTCCAGCCCCACGGGCACACCGAAAAGCTCTGGCTCCTCTGGGACAGTCCCCCCATCCACCCCACAGGGCTGTACATGTGACCACCTCTCTGAAGGCCCGTGGGATGCCGGGGCAGGGGCGGGGGCGGGGGCCGGGCTCTTCGTGGCTTCTGTGTCCTGGGCTTGCCTGCAGCGAGACCCGGCTCCTGCCGCCTCCTCTGACTCTCCGCCATCGCCTGGGGTCAGCCAGGCCAGTGGCCGCTCCGCATAGCCCGGGCTCAGTGGCAGGAGGCCACGTGCCCCCTCTTGGCCACTTCCTGCCACCAGCCCTTCTTTTGGCAGGGCCCCCAGCATCTCTGCTTCCCGGGAGAGCCCGTCCACTCGTTTCCCACCGGCAAGCTCCAACTCCTCCTCGAGGGCCAACGATGCGCACATCTGGGCGCCCTTCTCGCTCGCACACTCCAAGTTCAGTGCACTCTCTAAGTTCAGCTGCTCCGACCTCCGGCTCCCGCGTGGCAGGGGTCCCTGCAGCGGCTCCTCCAGCTCCAAGGTCAGGTCTCTGCGAGCGGGCAGGGCTCTCAGCCCCAACAGCTCTCCGCTCAGCTCCGCCTGGGCCTCTCTCCTGCAGAAATAGAATCCTCACACACCACAGCCCTGCCTCCCCCAGCCCCTCTCTCGGGTTTGAAAAGTCTGCCCAGCTGTTTCAATGGCTGCGACCTCTTCCCTCTGTGGCTGGCTTTCTTTATCCCTCCTCGCCTCCCTCAGCCCCAGGTTCAACCTATACCCTGGGCCCTACTTAAGAGTCCACAAGAGGATCTGCCCCACGGGGCGAGGTTCTGCAGGCGGAAGCCCAAGCACGAACCCTTTCCATGTGGAGTGTTCATATGGAAGATGGCCGCCACCAAGCAGGACCCGGTTGCAGCCCCTCGGCCATGCAGGTCGCGTTCTAAGCCCTCACAAGCTCCCAACTGGACAGGGCAAACATAGGACATGGCCCACACTGCAGTGGGTTCTACAGGATCGCGCTGGAGACCCAGAGCCAAAACTGTCCCCTAAATCCCCAAAGCTGCTGGACCTTGGGACCTCTGGCGGCCCGCAGGAGAGTCCAGTGGAAGTGAAGTGAGGGCCTGCAAGACTACAGCACCAGGAGGGGTATGTGTCCATGCCTGGCCAGGGCAGGGGAGCAAGGAAGTAGTCAGAAGGGGCTCTACCTCCAAGCATTGGCAGATTGGGAGTCCTGCAGAGTGGGGACAGCAGCTCCCCAGGAGCAGGCTGCCAGAGACAGCTAGGCCTGGGGGCCAGGTGCACAATGGCCTGGATGCTGAGAGGAGGGGGGCTGCTCGTGCCTGCCCCTCTGTCCCCATTGGGGTCAGCAGGGACTCTGACCCAGTCTCTTACCACACGCTCTTGGCTTTAAGGGGAAATAGCTGAAAGCCTGGGGAGGCACAGGATGGAAAGATGACTTTTTTTTTTTTTTTTTGAGACAAGAGTCTCACTTTGTGGCCCAGGCTGGAGTGCAATGGCGAGATCTCAGCTCACTGCAACCTCTGCCTCCCAAATTCAAGTGATTCTCCTGCTTCAGCCTCCCGAGTAGCTGAGATTACAGGCGCCTGCTACCATGCTCAGCTAATTTTTTGTGTTTTTAGTAGAGACAGGGTTTCACCATGTTGGCCAGGCTGGTCTCAAACTCCTGAGCTCAAGCGATTTACCCGCTTTGGCCTCCCAAAGTGCTAGGATTACAGGTGTGAGCCCCTGTGTCCGGCCGGAAAGATGACTTTCTATCTGTCAGGCTGGGGGTGGCCCGGTCAGTGTGGTGGGAGGGCCCATCCTCTTTTAAGCCGGGGCCAGTGCTCTCCACAGGACAGTGGGTGCCAGCTGAGCAGCAGCCTGTGTGAGATGACCAGGCACTTCTTCTCCTACCTCACATGCCCCCAACAAGAACAGACGCGGTCACTTCACATGTAGCCCACACCAGAACACACAAAACACCAGTGCAGGCTTTCTGTAAGCCTTCTCTCTCGCTTGCACACCCGAGCCTTTTTGGGACTCTCACTAACCCCAGCTGGCCATCTTTCCCATTGTTCAGGGCTTCAGGCCTTTTCCCATTTCCCCACATGCTACCCTGCCTGGCCCTGGAGAAGTGGGCAGCTCTGAGCAAGGGAGGTGATGCTCCTGCCAGGCACGGCTGAGGCAGAGGGTATAGAGCACTGGGCTGTTTCTACACAGTGAACGGCTTCACAGCCCATGCTCCAATGTATATTTTAAATTTAGAGCCAGAATCCTTGTGCCAGGACCGGTTCTTTTGGCACTCACCCATCTGCCCAGAGGAAAACCACCCAGTCAGGAGGCACAGCAATTCTGAGTTGTTTCCTAAGTCTAATTTCAACTTTTGGTTCTTGGCAAGAAACCCCAGACTTGAAATCTCGAAAGAAGCCAGCCGGACCTGATCTGCCGCAGGTGGCTCTGATGCCGCAGGGCCAGGCCACACAGTGCCTGGGTGCAGCAGGGCGCCAGGCCCATCCGCTCAGGCTCGGGGTCGTGGGCTGTGTCCTGCAGCTGCTCCTGCAGGCCCCAGATGACCTCCTGAGACTTCTTGTGGAGCTCCTCCAGGTCAGCCTTCTGACCCTCCAGCACGCTGACCTCACGCCTGCGAGCCTGCTCCATGTCCTTCCTCTCCTTCTCAAAGTTCCTTTTCAGTGCCGCAATTTCCCTTTCGTAGTGATTTACCTAAAACAAGAAACAGGAGCCCCATGGACCAGGAGGCCCTAAAAATGATCTGGCTGCTGACACAACACAGAAACACGAAGCCGCCTGGCACAATGTGCAAAGACCGGCATCCTGGCCCGCTGAGGTGCCAGGGTGTGCTGAAGGGGACAGTGACATGAATGCTGGTGGTGCTCCCCAGGGCCTAGTGAGGTGCGAGTCACCTATTCCCCCTGAGGCAGGGCGGCAGGCAGGGACAGGAAGCTCAGGGCTCACTAGGGTATCCGGCCGAGCACTGCAAGGGACGCAGAGGGTGACTCTGAACAGTGTGGAGACCCTCAGTGGAAGGAATACCATCCAACCATGGGTGGGCAGGGCTCATCGGAGCTTCCAGTTAATCCTTCAGGAATCCCCAGGGCATGGCCGCAGGCAGCTCCACCTAGCTGCCACTCAGACAGAGGAACTGGACACATGACAAGTCGTGGACACTGTCCCTCAAAAGCCACCACAGTCTAGGAACAGAACAGGGCTAAGTTCATCCTGACAGCTTCATCCAGGATGGCCCTGGCCTCAAAGCCACTGAGCTACCTAGGGGGCAAATGCCAGGTCGCTCAGGCTGGCAGCACAGCCAGTAACTGACTCCCACCCGCAGACCGGCAAGGAGGGCTGGCCACGGCGCTGCCTCAAGTGTCCCCTCGTGACACTCCAGAGCATCACACCATTCCCTTCCCATCAGTTATCCTATGTCCTGTGTCCTTCCAAAGAGGGTTCGGGCAGCATGTCAGTTTTATTTGCATTTCCCTACAAACTTACCTCCTGACAGGGGCTCACAATGAGACAAAGGATTCCGGGGCAGACACACGTGGAAATGTCAGTGTGGCCAAGTAAAGCTGCCCGACACACAGCAGCTGCTCCCAAGGGCCCCACAGCCCCACAGCCCCACGCTCACCTTGGTCTCCAGCTGGGTCCTGAGGTCTTGGTAATGCTCCTTCACCTGCTCCATCATCAGCTCCGTTTCTATACTCACTGGAACAGAATTACCCAGGAATGAAATGCCTGCAAACAAGAGGACACTTCCATTTGTCACACTGAGGATGCCACGGGGGCCCCTTCTAAACCTTCCAATCTGATATTTGGGCAGCATCCATGAGGGGCAGGCGGTGCTAGCCGTGAGGATGACACTGTGTCCTGAAAGTCAGCACTCCTCAGTACGCAGCATTCTGTTATTTACCACAACAGAGATGAGAATAGGTAGCTCCCCACATCATTCACAGGAGCCCCTTCAGTCTCTAAAATACGCTGCGCTGTGGTACATTTACTGCACCCTAAATCCTGTTTGCTGAAGATGTCAGGGTCACGGAGGAAATGGAAGGATGGAGTGGGCTATGGCACAGCAGATCCCCGGTGGTGCAGAGCTTTAGATGATGTGCAGATGACCAGAGCGCTGTGCACAGAGATTATCTATCTATTTAGATAACCTTTTCTTGGTGGCCCTATGTTATTTAATCACACAAAAATGATGCCAGGTTCTGAGAGGCAAGTCTGGCACACTAACCCCTGCTGGAATTAGCACTCTGAGGCTGATGGGCAGGGAGGTGTGATGGCCAGCGGTGTCCAGGTGGGACATCAATGGGGCTACGGACCCACAGTCACCACCCTGGGTGCAGGCAATCCTGGATATATGTTTCCGGGATGGGTGGCCGGCAGGGTCTTGCTCCTCCCTGCAGCTTCCTGAGAGTCTGCCAGCTGTCGGGGCTGCGCCTTGGGAGCCTGACTCCAATCCAGGAGCCAGCAAGGGAGGGGGTGCCTTAGGGGTCCCAGGAGGTCGGTCTCACATGCACAATAGCCCCCACTAGGCTCCCCTAGGTGGTTCCCATATTGCCCATTTTTTAAATTTTATTGAGTAAACAGTTTCAGGGCAAAAGGAGAACTCTGAAGTTCTCCCAGGGTTACAGATGGCAGCAAAATCTTCTCTGAGGGGCTGAGGTTGCCATGACGGGGGAGCGAGGGAAGCAGCTGGGACTGCTGGGTCCCCATGGGCTCCTGTCATAGCAGTGGACACGGAGCCACGTGCACTGAATGCTGCTATTGGGTGGGCAGAGGCCACCCCATCCTCCAAAAGGAGCACTGCAGACCTCAAGGGCGGCTGCAGCACCTGGACCCCCATTCTCTCTGCAGAGGAGCCAGAGACACTTCGATGTGGGTTCTGGGGCCTCTGGGTCCGTGGAGTTTGTCCCAATCCCATTGGCTGGGAGCACAGGGGCACTCGGTCAGGTGGGGCCGCTCCCCTTGGTGCCTGGTGCCTCCCTGCCTCGCTCAGACTTGGGGGGGTGGCGCCAGCTACCACATCACACAGAAGCAGCAAGGGCAAGCCTGACAGCCTCCGTCTGAATAGGCCTGAGTACTGGGAGGTCCCAGCACATTCACCGGGATTTAGCTCTTCAGTCTCAGCAAATACCGTGTCACTGAAACAGCTCTCAGATGTGGGAAGAGCTTGGACCAGACCTGGGGCTGCCCAACCTCAGCCTCCGTTCCTCCTCCCTCTCTAGGTGACCTTCCGTGTTGCAAGGTCACCCTGTGGCATCACTGGATCCTCCCTGGAAAGAACCTGCAGAGCAGACCACCTCCCTTCAGGTCACAGCAACATCATCATCTTCATCATCTCCACTCTCCTTTCCTGGCTCTGGGCGTTGGTGTCAACAGCAGGCCTTGGGTCACCCCCTTCCAGGGACGCGCTCCTACCTGCTGGGCCAAGTCCAGAGAGCTGCCGTCTGCACCCACCCGGGCTCCATGAGGGGCTGTGCTGGTTCTTGGGCAGCCGCGCCCACAGGCCTTCCAGCTCAGCTTGCAGCTCATCGTTGCGGTCCTGCAGGTCCTGCGGGGACAGAGCCAGACACCTCCTCTAGCAGCTGCAGCTATTCAGCCCAGTGAGATGGCTGAGCTGGCCTCCAGGAGGGTCCCCTGCAGGTGAGGTGCACTGTGAGGTGACAGCCTGTTGCTTCCCAGCTTCCAGCAGGAAACCATCTGGATTTTAAGTTGCTAACGACATGGTGAGACAAGCCAAAACAAAGGTCCTTTCTTGACTTTCTCTGCCCTACATCACTTTTAAAAACTTCTATTTTTACTTTATTTATTTAGAGACAGAATCTTGCTCTGTTCCTCAGGCTGGAGTGCACTGGTGCAATCTCAGCTCACTTCAGCCTCCTCCTACCAGGTTCAAGTGATTCTCCTGCCTCAGCCTCCCAAGTAGCTGGGATTACAGGTGTGCGCCACTATGCCTGGTTAATTAATTTATTTATTTTTGTGTTTTTAGTAGAGATAGGGTTTCACCATGTTGGTCAGGTTGGTCTCAAACTCCTGGTCTCAAGCGATATGCCCGCCTCAGCCTCCCAAAGTGCTGGGATTACAGGCGTAAGCCACCATGCCCGGCCCTTACATCACTTTCTATCACTGGATATATGGGAGGTACCCAAAGAAAAAAGCAAGGCGGCTACTGGGGAGAAATGTAGAAAATGCAGAGTACGGCTGGGCATGGTGGCTCACATCTATAATCCCAGCACTTTGGGAGGCTGAGGTCAGCAGATCACGAGGTCAAGAGATCGAGACCATCCTGGCCAACATGGTGAAACCCCGATCTCTACAAAAAATACAAAAATTAGCCAGGTGTGGTGGCGGGTGCCTGTAGTCCCAGCTACTCGGGAGGCTGAGGCAGGAGAATTGCTTTAACCCGGGAGGCATAGGTTGCAGTGAGCCGAGATCGTGCCACTGCACTCTAGCCTGGTGACAGAGCGAGACTCTGTCTCAAAAAAAAGAGAAAAGAAAATGCAGAGTACTGTCACCACCAGAAGCTACAGTCTTTGTTGGAGCCACAGTGGTGCTGCAGTGTGCATGTTGCATGTCAGGCAGTGCCCTGGGTAAGGGTAGGATTCCTTCCTCAGTGGCTGCTGAATTTGCAAAGGGTTCTGCAGCTTTAACCACCAAAGAAGAAACCATTTGCTTCAGATCATATGCCGCAAAGCAGAGAAGAACATGTCAGAAAGAAAGGATGATGTTGTTAAGCAGACACTGGAGCAAGTGGAGGCCGCGTGGGCGACGGGAAGGCTAGGACACCGTGGCAGCGTGATGCTAAATCCAGGGAAAATTCTGATGAAGGCAGGATATTTGCACGGTCTTAGAGTGTCTCTCCGCTGACTGTGTATTATTAATAGTTGCAGAAAAAATGGTGATTACAGAGCAGAGAAACCAGGTGACACCTAGGTTGAGAGATCAGAAGCAACACCAGCGAGCGGGGCACATCACCACCCACGTGCTGTGCCAGTCGAAGACGCACAGCCTCAGGGCTGTGAACAGGAAACATCAGAAACGCACAAAACGAGAACGTTGCTATGAAAAAGCGAGGAGGACAACATTCTTAAAAAATATCAATGTCATAAAGACAAAGAAAGGAAATGAGTCAGAGTAAAGGACATTAAAGAAACCACCTGGCCCTGGGTGGACGCACTGAGGGAAGCGGAACGCGGCCAGCAGGTAATATGTTGCTTCGATGGCAGTTCATGAAGCTAGCAAGCATGCCTCAGTCATGGAGAAAATATTCAGTCGGGTGTTGGAAAACTTACTCTCCAGGAAATAAAAGCCCTCACTTGTGGCTTTTACAAATTTCTGTGGTTTAAAGCCTGTGTCAATTTGAAGCCTACCAAAGGCTTAATAAGCAACCTGCAAATCCTTGAACTCTGCATGATCATCTGTAGCAGCAGGAAGCTGCACAGCACTGCCAGCAGAACAGGAGGAAGCATTTTTTTTTTTTTTTTTTTTTTTTTTTTTCTGAGATGGAGTCCTGCTCTGTCGCCCAGGCTGGAGTACAGTGGCATGATCTTGGCTCACTGCAAGCTCCGTCTCCCAGGTTCAAGCCATTCTCCTGCCTCAGCCTCCCGAGTAGCTGGGACTACAGGCGCCCACCACCACGCCCGGCTAGTTTTTGTATTTTTAGTAGAGACGGGGTTTCACCATGTTAGCCAGGCTGGTCTCGATCTCCTGACCTCGTGATCCACCCGCCTCAGCCTCCCAAAGTGCTGGGATTACAGGCGTAAGCCACCGCACCCGGCAGAGGAAGCGTTTCTTAGGAAGTGCACACAAGCACTGGGCCGTGAAGGGTCAGGATGTGCGTATCTGACCCTCGGATGCTAAATCATGATGTTTAGTATCTTTACGGGTACTTATACACTTTTTTCTTATTAGGTAATGTATTCATATTTGGAGAGAGTTTTCATATATTCTGGATCCAAGTCTTTTATCAGATAAATACATAATTCACAAACATTTACTCCCATTTGTGTCTTTTGATCAATGGGTCTTTTTATTAAATCAAACATTATTATTGTAAAAATCTATTATCAACTAGGCTTTAGAAGGTATAGTAAATAAAACTTGGATGTCGTGAAGATCACAGTGTTTTCTCCTTTTCTCAGTGGATTCTCCAGTGTTTTGTCCAGGGCCAGGTGCTGCCTTCAGTTGTCCTGTTCCTTTAACGTCCTTGACTCTGAAACATTCCCACAGCCTTTCTTTGTCTTTTATGACATTGATAATTTTGAAGAACACTGTTCTTCCTGCCCATTTTTCATAGAAATGGTCTCATGTTGGGGTTTGCTGATGTTTCCTTTGGATTACTTGAGGCTGTGGTTCAGAAATAACGATGTCTACCTGTTCACACCCACACCAACAAGCCAGTGAGCAGGTATGCGAAGGCAGAGCCAACGGGGTGAAGTGTGAACAGGTGCATGTGGGTAAAAGGTACACAGACAGGTGTTCTGTGCACTAGTTTTGTTTGTAACTATGAAAGTTTGAAATTGGCCGGGCGCGGTGGCTCAAGCCTGTAATCCCAGCACTTTGGGAGGCCGAGACGGGCGGATCACGAGGTCAGGAGATCGAGACCATCCTGGCTAACACGGTGAAACCCCGTCTCTACTAAAAAATACAAAAAACTAGCCGGGCGAGGTGGCGGGCGCCTGTAGTCCCAGCTACTCGGGAGGCTGAGGCAGGAGAATGGCATAAACCCGGGAGGCGGAGCTTGCAGTGAGCTGAGATCCGGCCACTGTACTCCAGCCTGGGCGACAGAGCGAGACTCCGTCTCAAAAAAAAAAAAAAAAAAAAAAAAAAGAAAGTTTGAAATTGTTTTCATATAAAAAGTTTTTAAATGTTCTAAATGTTAGTTTGAAACAGACAAAAAATATCCAAAAAAAGGAAAGGGGAAATAGCTGAATAAATAGGTTAGCATTTAAATATAAAATATCTCTGCTGTTTCAAAAAATAAAATTGAAAGAACCCCAGATGAAAAGAATAGCATGTCTTTAAGTAACAGAATCACATTAAAGAAAGAAGAGTTTTACATTTGAAAAATCCAGGGCACTAAAGGAACCTATTAATGGCAGGTTATCTCTAGGTTCTGAGTCTGCTCCAGCAGCTACAAGAGGAGGAAGCCGGCAGCCCACATGCAGCTGCAGTCCTAGCAGCGCACTGTCTAGACCCCATCCGCACGGCAGGCCCCACCCACCCCACACACACCACTTGAGGCAGAGGGAAGGTGACGCCGCTCACCACACACAGGATTCTCAAAAGGAGAATGAGACGTGCAGGGAATGATGGCAGGGTGCCCAGATGGAGGCAAACCACAGACAGGAAGGGGGAAGCACAGCCACTGAGAACGCAAGCTCGGGCTCACCTCGATCCTCTGGGGTTGCAAAGCAACGTGTGGCAGGACAAAGTCAGGGTCACTTTACATGGGAGGGAGATCATTCACAGTGAATCGAGAACAGACCCTTAAAATCGAACAACAATGCTTTATCTGGTTCTCTGACTATAGGGCAGCCCATGACTTACCAGCTTCACAGACATATTTTCTCCATAATACCTGCTCAAATTTCAAATTTCACATCGATTGCTCACTTAACAATGACCATCACAGTATCCCCAGAAACAATCACAGATTTTTGGCATGGGGTGATGTGGCCTTAAGATTCACACATGGAAAGAATGAGCTGTAACTAAAACCAGTTGTGCTGTGGCATCACCACCCAAGGTAACTACAGATTATCCACCGGGTAAAATTAAGTCAGTTTCAGATCATCACCTGTTCATATAGTTATAAACTATGGTTGCCCAACTTGAAAATTTTTATTAAAATTATCATGAAAGCTAACTTGCAGGAGAAATGAATGAGTGAACAGTAAGCAAGCTCTACTGATACCTTCAGATATTTTTCTCATTTTTGCTGGGTGGGGGGAGCGGATTATACAGGGTCTTAAATGGCTGTTATTTGTGGATGCAGGTGACTTATCTCTGTTCACCTGGCAATGCCGCCTGGAGAGAATTCCATGCCTAAAATCATCCGCTTCCATGTTATTTTCAAGCCTATACAGGGTTCTGTTAGAACAACAGTCATAACACGCCCAGCCATTCCTGATGCTGAGCGCTTGGCTGGGTTCAGTGCCTACTGTTACAACTCGTTTGGACCTAACCCTCTGTATGCCAGGATGTAAGAGGGGCAGCTGGGTCAACGACTGGGGTTTTGACAGTGAAAAAAATGTTTCTGTGAAAGTTTTGCATAAATTAACTTTTGGTAAATTAAAACCTAACAAGGAGTTGCCTATGAAAGAACCATGTGGTGAATGACTAGAGATAAAGTAACTTTTCTGTATTGTTAATGATCAACCCAACTCAACTCTAGTTTGTTTTCTTCTACACAAAATTTTCTTCAAGAGGATAGGTCCTGTGGGGTGAGACCCACGTGGAGCTGGCTGGGCCAGCCATCGGCTCATCTGCGAGGTGGCCTTCAAGGCACTGGAACCAGGCTTTCCTCACAGAACCATTCTTGCAGATCTAGGGAAACACCTGAGCTTTAAAACATTCCACGGTCTCTGCATGCTCAGGTGAGCAGGGAGGGAAAGAAATGGGGGCTTTGGAATGCCCCAGAACCTGGCAGCTTGCATTCAAAATGTGCCAAGGAGGGTGGTGGTCCAACTGCAGGCTCTGAACCTGAACAATCAGTCACTCTGTGTCCGACAGAACCAGAAACACAGGCTGTGAGGGTGGACGTCCAGGCCTCCCAGCAGCCCACACGTGGCCCGGCGGGGCAGATGAATGTGTGGCACGTTGAGGTGTGAAGTGACTTCTTTGCGCTCATTCTCTTTTTTTGTGGGGGGAAGGAGTTGCTCTGTCGCCCAGGCTGGAGTGCAGTGGCGCGATCTTGGCTCACTGCAATCTCCGCCTCTTGGGTTCAAGTAATTCTCCTGCCTCAGCCTCCTGAGTAGCTGGGACTACAGGCATGCACCACCACACCTAGCTAATTTTTGTATTTTTAGTAGAGATGGGGTTTCACCATCTTGGCCAGGCTGGTCTTGAACTCCTGACCTTGTGAGCCACTGCTTCCGGCCTCCTTGCGCTCATTCTCTTTCGGGGCACATGGCAGTTCCAGATGCTCTGTGTCATGTGATATCACGAGGGACTGACGCAGCAGCAGGTTTGAGCATCCCGTCCTCTGTTGGGCTGGCCAGTGAGGAGGCTGGCAAGAATGCAACACCACAGCACATGCCTGGCTAGTTTGTCTTTCTTTTGGAAAACAGCTATGTTCCCCAAAATAGGCTATTTATGCTAACCTATTATTACATTATTATTCTTAAATAAATTAATAAATTTAAAAAATTTCCACTTTAATTTTTACCATGGTAAATATTAAATTTAATCCACATAACCTACTTCAACAAAAGCTCTTTGGGGTCCTTGAGAACATTAAGGGTGTACGCGGGTCCTCCTGGGTTTAAGATTCATTCACCGCGTCCACTGCGCCCTGCACTCCTGTGTCTCCAACTGACAAACGGACACGCGTGGCAGGTTTGGCCCAGGAAAGCTAAAGATGAACAACAGAAGACGACAATGCCCTGCATGGTGCCTGGACACACAGAGGTGGCCTTCAGGATAGGTGGCAATGAGAACCAGGGAACCCTAAGTCTAGGAGTGTGGCAAGGCCATGGTCGAGAACGGCCGCAAGCAGTGGCTCTCCCTGGAGCAGACACTCCTGCGTTCCTGTGAACCACCTGCATGTGGAGACCCAGAGCCTGGACATGAGACTATAAGGCAGACAGAGCGGGGCACATACCCGGCACTTGAGCTCGTATTCCTTCAGGACTGCTGCGAACCGCTCCTCCTGGGCCAGGAGCTCTGTACTCTGTGGCTCCAGCTGAAAGTCAGACACGCAGGAAGTCACAGGTGGGCCTCAGACAGAGGGGGGACCTGCTTCTCCAGCCCCTGGACTCCAAGAACCTGCCCAGCTTCCGCCAACACCAGGTGCTGCATCTCCAGGTACAGCCGCCATCCCCCCTCCTTCTCCCTACTCCCCCGTCTAGAAGGTCACAAAGCAGAAGGATTTTCCAGATTTAGCTAAGGTGGCCACACTCATCCCTGGAGCCCAGACCCTGGCCCTGGGCAGCCCCTCTCCCCGTCCTCCTCCTGAGGTGACAGCCAGGGAGGGCCCTGCTCTCCCTCCATGCCCCCCACCACTGAAGCTGTTGCTAGTGAGCAGTTGTGCTGCGTGGGCAGACAGCCCCCCACATCGTCACGCAGAGGAAGCAGAGGGAAGGCCTCACGCTGGCTTTCTCTTCATGCAAAATTTTAGGAGAATACCGAATTCCGTTACCTGCTGCATCTCTCCCCCGCCACCCCCGCCACCCCCACTCTGCCCAGCAGGCCCTTCCCTCTGGAGGCGCACTGTCAGCAAAGGGACGCGCCTTGTCCTTCAGCACAAACTCCAGGTCCTTCTGCAGCTTCAGGGCCAGCCTCTCTGAATCTGAAAGCTTTTCTGCCACTTCCACAATCTCCTTCTGTAGGCGACTGTTTTCCTAGGAGACACAGGCCAGTGGCTCGTCAGGCTCCTGCAGGACGGAGGGGATGTGTGCAGGATGTAGGTGAGAGGCTTGCTCCCCACAACACTGGGCATCAGGAAAGAACCCCCACCCACCGCTCGCGAGGCAGCTGGTGCTGTGCAGGCGGCTGTGCCGGGGATGGCCCCCAGCCTCCCAGGACAGACCCCAGAGCCCACCCAGACTGTGGCTACCCCATCGTCTTCACTTCTCTTGTCCCCTCCCTTACTCTGTGCTCAGAAAGGCCATGAGTCATACAAGAAAGGGTGAGGAGCTGGGTACAGTGGCTCACGCCTGTAATCCCAGCACTTTGGGAGGCTGAGGCGGGCAGATCACAAGGTCAGGAAATCAAGACCATCCTGGCTAACATGGTGAAACCCCGACTCTACTAAAAATACAAAAAATTAGCCAGGCATGGTGGCGGGAGCCTGTAGTCCCTGCTACTCAGGAGGCTGAGGCAGGAGAATGGTGTGAACCTGGGAGGCGGAGCTTGCAGTGAGTGGAGATCGTGCCACTGCACTCTAGCCTGCGCGACAGAGCGAGACTCCATCTCAAAAAAAAAAAAAAAAAAAAAAAAAAAAAGAAAGGGTGGGGAATACAAAAGCATTGCAAAAGTATTACAGAAAAGGCATCCTTTCAGAGCCATACCTAAACCATCGATCTGATATTGCACCAGGACAGCTCAGACGGCCATCACTGGGGGAGGAGGCAGCATCTGCAGACAGTGGGGGACTGTGGTGAGAAGGGTGGAGAGCAAGGCTGTTTGGGGGCTCAGGCTGCTCAGTCCCTCCTTCTGGGAGGTGGGGCAGGTGTGGGGAGTTAGGAGAGGAGGACACAGGTGGGAGCAGAGCAGGAACCAGCACAGGAAGGGCCAGCACCTCTGTTCCACTGCAATGCCTCACTGGAGTCAACGTCCGGCGACAGGTGTGAGACACTCACCAAAGCCCATCAAACCCTATCAGCTCCAGGCCACAAACTCAGCCTCAGGCAGGCTGGGCTTTAGGTTCTGGTCGCTTTGCTGCCCCCACAGGTGTTCCTGTGGGGTTGAAGCACTGCTGGCTGCAGGTGCTGGCCTTCCCTGACCTCAGGTCCACCTGGCCCAGGGCAGAGAGTGGGAGTGGCGGGGAAGGAGGGGCAACGTCCTGCTGGCAAGCCAGGACCCCTTCTGCTCTGCAGCGTGTGGGACACCTCCTCACTGCGGCAGGTGCTCCCTCAGGCCCTGCCCTGAAACATAAGCTTGAGGGCACTGGCAGGTATGATCTGGATCCTCCGCCAGGATGACGTGGGTATGGGGAACGCTCAGGCTCCCCCCAGATTCTTGGATACCCTGGGGATGCCCCTACCTTCAGGGCCAGGGTCAGCTTCTCCCGGAGGCCAGCCTCCTCAGCCTGCAGGCGCCCCACGTCCCACTCTAGCGCGGCCCTCTGCCTGTGGGCCTGCTCCCAGAACATCTCTCGCTCTGCCTCCACCTCAGACCGCAGGAGGCTCAGCCTTTCCCGGTACCCCTGCTCCAGGTGCCTGTAACATGTCACACATCACACGTCAGACATGTCATCTCAGGGCCACCCAGGCCCACGTCATCACCTTCCTAGCCTCCTCCCTCTCAGAAATGCCCCTGTCCTCAGCACGTGCAGGACCGTCCTGCCTTGGCTGAGCTGCCCATGCTGGGAGGCAAATCTGAGGGTTGGTGCTCCTCCCTCATGGGCTGGTGGAGGTGACCCCAGACAAGGGGATCTGGTGGGTCACATGGCAAATGCCACCAGCTGCCCCCTCACAGTGAGGAGCACAGGTCCCTGGGCTGAGTCCCAAGGTGGCCCCTCCACCCGGTGTGCATGGCAGGCAACAGCCCTTTAAAGACTTTTGATACCAAATGCACATGAAAATCGCCTCCCTCCCAAAGAGGGAGGCAGCATGAAACCCATGGGCAGTGAATTCCCAAAGCAATCCGAGGAAGAGGTGGGGGGTACTTTTTTCTCAGATGCTACATTCATCTTTTGCAATAACCACTTCCATTAGCAGGAAAAACAGTGTTCAACGCTCAGTCTCATCTCTGAAACAGCAGCTTCACAGGAATTCTCAGACCACGTCTACCCAGACTGAAGACCAGTGAGGCTCCGATTCTGCAGAAGCCTGGTGATGCCCATAACCAAGTCCGAGACACCTGGGCCCCAGAGCCCGGGATTTTAATCTTGGCTCAGAACTTTAAAGAAACAACACTCTAAAGGGAAGAGTATGAAGGAAGTACAATAATCTGATTAATACAATACGCCACAAATCTTTTGGGGTAGTGTTAAAGCTACATCAGCCTACTCTTTAAAAACTTTTGAAATATACAAAAATGGGGAAATGGTCAAATAAATTACAGCAGATCCACACAAAGACCCATGTGAGATGCTCTGTGGCCATCAGAAAAGCATATACAACATGATATCATTTTTTTTTTTTTTTTTTGAGACGGAGTCTCACTCTGTCGCCCAGGCTGGAGTGCAGTGGCGCAATTGCCGCTCACTGTAAGCTCCACCACCCGGGTTTACGCCATTCTCCTGCCTCAGCCTCCCGAGTAGCTGGGACTACAGGCGCCGGCCACCACGCCCGGCTAAATTTTTGTATTTTTTGGTAGAGATGGGGTTTCCCCATGTTAGCCAGGATGGTCTCGATCTCCTGACCTCATGATCTGCCCGCC
Source organism: Theropithecus gelada (assembly GCF_003255815.1). Lineage (NCBI taxonomy): Eukaryota > Metazoa > Chordata > Mammalia > Primates > Cercopithecidae > Theropithecus > Theropithecus gelada. Next base: position 96,674,496 of record NC_037678.1, read on the forward strand.
TCGGCCTCCCAAAGTGCTGGAATTACCGGCGTGAGCCAACGCGCCCGGCCACAACATGGTATCATTTTTTAAGAATTATGTGCATAGAAAAAAAGGTGAAAGACATATAGAAAATGTAAACAGTGATACCCCCTGGAAAGTGAGATTTCTGGGTTTATTTTTCCTTTAATTGTATTTTCTAAAATGTGTGCAATAAACATATATCACTCATTACGTTTATAATAAGGAAAACCTAATGCAATAATAAAAGCTACTTACAGAAACCTACTCATAACTCCCATTGCTCATAGGACAAAACCCAAGCTCTCAGGGCCACGTGGGTTCTGAGGCTGCAGCTTAGCACCTCTAATGCATCCCTTCACCAGGTTCAAGGACAGAGGTGCTGCCTTAGTGTTTCCAATCCTCTAACCCTGGGAAAGACAATTCACACAAGTCTTTCCAAATGGTTGGGAGAGAATCAAGCTATACATGTGTGGACAGAAGCAAATCAGTTTTCAGTTACTCAAACTGAGTATGAAAGTCAACTTACTTCTAGCTTTGAACACAAGTGTCTCACAAGGAGCACCCTTGTCTAGGAGCTCTGCTAACCCCCAGGCTGGGATGAGGCTGTGCTCAGGAGACAGAGCTTGCTGGAGGTCAGAGCCCAGCCCCTCAGGTCCTGAGAGGCAGCACCAAGATCCCTGTGGCACCAACAGGGATAGCTGGATCCCGACACTCAGGGTGAAAGTGAGAGACAGACGAACCAAGCTTACAACAGCCGTCAGGAGAAAGGAGGGGGCGTCCAGGGAAAGGAAATGAGTTCCTAGAGCTCCCCGTGGGTCTCCATGACATACTTTCAGCTCCTAAATGTTAGCAATTGTCTCCTCTGTGGAGATCCAAACTGGATTCATGTGCGCCCTGGAAGGCAGGGAGCTATGAGAACGTCTTAAGCAACAAAGCCAAGGTCACCTCCCCTGGGGGTTGGGGGCATCTTTTGGTCCCTCCTCTAGGAATTTCTCAGCCAGTTGGGAACGATGACGCTGCAAGGCTGACCCAGAATAGCTCAGCTGACGGAGACCACAGAGACTCTTCCTGCCCACAGGAGCAGGGATATACTGCTTCCTAATGAAATGCCTTCCACGCTCAAGGCAGGGAACTCGGGCCTTGAGGCCTGGCCCAGCTCTTCCACGTGGAGGGCAAGGGCCCCAACCACTGCCTGTACCTGTCCCTGTACCCAGTTTTTGGCCTCACCAGACACCTCCTCATGTTTGGTGAAAGGAGACTTAACTTTTAGTTTCCCTGAAAATGACCACTGTCCTATAGGGGCTTCTCACCACCACCACAGCCACAGGAGCCAGTGGCACCAAGAAAGTACACTCCAGGGGGCCCACAGGCCGCAGAGGACCCATGCACTCACACAGCACCCCCCACTGCACCCCACACACACAGCACCCCCACTGCACCCCACAGGCCCCACGCACACTCACAGCACCCACATGGCACCACACAGTTCCCACATACACTCAGCACCCCCACTGCACCCCACAGGCTCCACACATGCACACAGTACTCTTCACTGCACCCCTCTAGCCCCAGACACTCACAGTACCCCCACTGCACCCCACAGGCCCTAAGCACGCTCAAAGCACCCACATGGCAGCATACGGGCCCCACATACACTCACAACACCCCCAGTGCACCCCATGGGCCCCACGCACACTCACAGCACCCCCAGTGCACCCCATGGGCCCCACGCACTCGCAATGCACCACCGCTGCACCCCACATACCTGAGGCCCCATGCATGCTCACAGCACCCTCATTGCACCCCACATGCCCTTGCACTCCACAGGCCCTACGCACTCACACTAACTCCTCACACCATGTAGAGGCACATGTAGATCTGGACCTGCTGTGTACGGCCGTCCCCAGCCAGCACTGGAAGGAAAGAGGACTTGGGAGGTGCAGGCGAACAGAGGTGGGGTGAGGCCCCGCCCTGTCCCAGCCGCCCCTATGGACTGAACCACATGGAGGTGGCGGCTGCAGGAGGTGCAGCAGGGACGCCCTTCTGTCCAGAACAGATCCGTGGAAACCCTGAGGATATGGGTTATGGAGATGGGGGGTCCACTGGTCTTAGAGCTGGCCCCGGACTGTGCCTGGCTCTGGGAGGCCTGAAGGAGAGTGGCTGGGCTCTGCCCTCAAGCTTCTCCCACCTGAGATTCTTGCTCCCCAGAAAGCTGACCAGTGGCCTTCGGCTGTCCCAGAAACAGTGTAAGGCCAGGAGAAGGGAGACCTGGGTGTCAGCTTCACACACCCATGCTCACTGCTGCAGGACTGGGCCGGTTACTGAGCTGCTCTAGGACTCCATTTGTTTGGCTGAACAATGGGAATAAATGGCCTATTTGGTCCCAATGGCCGTTAAGTGAGACAACCCCTGGTGCACACAGGAGACACACCACAGCCGTCTTACCAACCAAAATCACTTCCCCAGAGGCCATGGACCTTGTTGCTCAGGGTTTCTTTGGTGAAGGAGAAGCAGCTTCAGGCTTCAGCCCACGGTACAGCTGGCACAATTCCAACATGTGATGTGGCCAGCGGCCGGGTTCCCATCTGCAGGCTCACTCACCCTGGGGACCCTGCAGCACCCTAGGCAAACTGCCCGCATCCCTGGAGGGTGCCACACCACATGGCTCCACCGTGCGTAGCTCTTCTCTGCGAGCCATGCTCAGCTGAGCCACCGCCACCAGGGCCATGGCAGTGAGTGCTGTGTCTGTGTTGTGCAATGCAGGGGGTGGGCCGACCTGCAGACCAAGAACCCAAGGGCGTGGGGACAACAGGGCCAGGACTGTGGCCTTGGGCAGACCTCCCGAGCCACCAGAGGACCCACTGACAAGGGAGAATGGCAGGGAGGCCAGCCATGTCTTGCTGCCCCTGCCCAAGAGCTGTGACTCAGAGCCAGGAAAGCCTGTCCTGAGCTACCCCTGGAGGACCCCCAAGGCATGCGCAAACTTCAGGTGAACAGCAGCTGAGCCCTGGCAGACATGTGCCCCACCAATAACACAGAGAAGCCCCTCTCCCTGCCTGAGCCTGGGGCGCCCTCTTGGGTGGGATTTCCTCAGATGTGCTGTTCATGAAGCAGTGCGGTGGTTGTATCCTTACACAAATCAGAAATCTAAGGCCAGGCGTGGTGGCTCACACCTGTAATTCCAGCACTTTGGGAGGCCGATGGGGACGGATCACTTGAAGTCAGGAGTTGGTCAGCCTAGCCAACATGGTGAAACCCCATTTCTACTAAAAATACAAAAATTAGCCAGGTGTGGTGGCGGGCACCTGTAATCCCAGCTACTTGGGAGGCTGAGGCAGAATTGCTCGAACCTGGGAGGCGGAGGTTGCAGTGAGCCAAGATCGCGCCACTGCACTCCAGCCTGGGCTACAGAGGGAGATTCCATCTCAAAAACAAAAACAAAAATAAAAACAAATCAGAAATCCTTTTCTCTGGTCTATCCAGCCACTGTTCCACACAACCGTCCCCACACTGGGGTCACTACAGCTGTGATACCTGGAGTTGGGTTCCTTCTCTGTGCTCCTTCTACCTACTGGGCCAAAAGGAAGCCATTGCCAGCCCTTGCAACACAGCCACCTGCTTCTTGCATCACAGGCATGCAGCTAGGGGCAGAAAGGCTTGGCTTGTGTGAGAAAGAGACCAGCAAAGCAAGGGCAGGAGGCAGGACCTCCTCAGCCCACGGGGACGCAGCCAGGGCCAGGCACTGCACCAACCCCCGGAAGAGCAGGGCTCCACTTTCTCAAGGTTTTGCCTCCGGGATTCCCCCTGGCTCAGGTGAAATAGAGGGGTCTCCACTCAGCCACACTCGCAGCTCTGGCCCCTGGCAGCCCTGTGTCTACTACCTGCCCTCAAAGGGGTTGGGGAGGCCCAGGTAAGAATCCTGGGCCCAGAACCCACTTGATTTTCTTCTCGGTGAGCTGTTCCAGGGCAGAGTGGCAGTCATCCATCTCTTTCACGAACTCCAGGTTCCTCTTCTCGGCCCTCTCCAGGTCCTGCCTTGCCTTGTCACGCTCCCTCACCAGCTGCTCCACCTGCCCTCTGCCACAGGAAGGAGACAGGGTCAGATGGGACCCCACTGCTGGCCTGACCCACCGTGCCAGGCAGCTCTGGGCCCCGTATCCGCATCAGCGATAGAAACCAGCACACCAGCTGTACAGCGGGCGCTGCTCCACCAGCCTGCTCCTGAGGCAGTTTCTACAACTGCTATGCCCATTTTCCAGATGTGTACACTGAGAGAGAGGGGCCACATGACTTGGCAAGGAAAGTTTCTTGGTGGTTTCTAATCCAGGAAGACTGAGCCTGGAGTTCCACAGCATGCCACGTCGCTTAGGCAGCCCCAGGGTGTGTGGTAGTTGGTCTGTGAGCCCTCTCATCGGCAGCTGGGTGTGGATCACAAGTGCCTAATTCAGTAACGGGCACATGGCGGGGAGGAGGCTGGCCACCTGTTAGCCCTGCATGGGCATCCCAGCACCCTAGTGAGCACACAGTGAGTCACCAGAGCACAACACAGTGGGTGTGTGTGGTCTCAGCTCTGTGGCCACCCTGACCTGGCTGAGGCACTGTGTACATCACTGGTGGCACCTGCTATTCCAGTGACTATTTCCCCGCCGAAGGAGCTTTTCTCCCTTCCTGTCCCAAGGCCAAGGGAGGGACCTGGTCAAGCCTTTCTCTGGTTCTATCTGCAGAGCTGCCTGAGGCCAGAGGCTCCGCTGTCAGCATGTGGACAGATGGAGTCTTTAGGATTGAGATTGTGGTTTCTGTCAATCTTTTCTGCAGCTTCAGAACATTGACAAAAACACAACAATCTTTTTGCAAATCTGCTTAGCAGACGGATGGCCTGAATGGTCAGCCACAGCAAACAGACACAATTAAAAGGGAATGGGTTCTCGGCCCCTCACGGGGTACTTTGTGACCACGTTTGAAAAGCACCTTTTCTTCCTCCTGTTGACAGCCCAGTCTGGGAGCCCCCTGGCGCTAGAGGCAGCGGCAGGACCCCATCGGGCGCTGGTGAGCGCCTGCACCAGCAGGATGAGGCGGGGCCTCAGGTCTGTCCTTTAGAAACCTCAATAAAAAGGGCTCAGTGGGGGCCCCCAACATACAGATCCCAAGCCTCAACAAGTGGGAGGGAAGCCAGCAAGCCTTAAATTGTGTGGACTCAGACAGCCCAGGTCCTCAGACCCCACCCAGCCCACACACATGAATGAGCGGCTGCCATTCACCTGTCCATGCTCCGTGGCTAGATTCTACTCCTATCCCTCTGCGAGCACCGGCTTCAGGGACCAGAGAGCACGGGACAGATGGTGTGCAGAGCCCTGCCCCAGGACTGACCATGTGGTGTGGACAAGAGCCAACTGGTATCCTGTGTGTCCCAGACACCCCTCCAGGCCCACCTGGCCAGCCACACTGCCACGTTCCCCACTCCCCTGCGGCCTCTTACTGCTGGTAGCTCAGTTCCTGGTGGTAGCAGGCCAGGGCTGCCTGCTGGACGGCACTGTCCACTGTCATGAGCTCGTTGTCAAGGGCCCAGGTCAGCTCCAGAAGGTTCACCTTCTCGTCCACACTGAAGTCCAGGCTCTGGAAGCAGCAAGCCTGGTAAGCAGGAGAGGCTGAGGGACTTCCCCAAGCAGACACCTCTCTGTTCCCTCCCTGGTCCAGGGCCTAGCCCAGCATGACTGTCCCAGGCAGCACCCGCCCCTCCTGTCTGCCAAGGTCTCTGCGTCTTGAGGGGTACTCCTCCTCCATCCATTGCAACTCTGGTGGGCTGTCAATGGCCTGGTCCTCCTGCCTCTGCCTCAGGGGTGCATAGGCCCAGGCTAGACAGAATCCCTCTTCCTGGACAAAGTGTCAGACACAGGCAGGGGCAAGTCCCCTGCAGGCCCTTCATGGGGACTGCTGTGAGGCCAGAGCACAAGACCCTTTTCCCTCTGAAATAATCTGTTTTAAGGATGTGAGCCTTGGGATTCCCTGCGATGAGGCCTGCCCTGCAGCTCATGCCACCAGGAAGAGTTTAGAGAGATGGAGAGGGTCCCCACAGCAGCCCTCAGGCTTAGAGCCAAAAAGCTTTCCAGAGCGGACTGTTCTTCCCCTCAGAAGTGTGAAGAATACACCTCACAAACTTCAAAGCACAGAACAGCTGGCATTCTACTGAAACAACAAAAAATAGAGCCACACACACCCTAAGCCCCTCAGCTCAAGGGAGCGGCACCTAACGTTCTGTCGCGTTTGCTTTTTCTGCCTCTGCCTTTTCTGCCTCGGGTATTCCTGGCTCTGCTTTCCACTTGTGGCTACAAACGCCCTGCTCAGGCCAGCGGCAGGCACCATGGCAGGGTGGCTGAAGCAGGTGCCAGGACAAACCCGGCCCAGAGTCTCCCGTGAAGTAGGGGCTGACTTTTCACGCTGCCCACTTCCCAGCAGCTCCTGAGGAGCAATGGCATCTTGGCAGAGGCTGGGGAGCCGCCTGGAAAGCTGTCCCTACACAAGCACACGCTCCCTGCCACATCACTGGATGGCGTAGAGGGACAGAGCCGCCACAGCAGCCTGAGGTCAGAAATGACACTGAGTTGCAAGGCAGAATTTGGCAGCAATCTATTATGAAGTGAGGGAGAAGCCACCCAGGGTGTCTTTGCAGAGCAGCACCAGCAGCTCTAGTGCAAATGGGAAAGAGAATAAGTTCTGAAAGGGCAGAGGCAAGATGCACTCATCAGAGCCAGGTCGCAACAGCAGCCAGGGAACTCCCAGAGCTGTGGAGTCAGGTGTCGGGAATCTTGGAACTGAGAGACCTGTGCTCTCTGCCCTTCCTGCAAGCAATTTTTGGTGATCCTGCCTCCGCCTCTGGCTCTCAGGACAATTGCGAGGCCAGCTGTTTAGGTCTGGCTTTGCCATCTTGGGGGACTCAGTAACAGATGAGGTTGGGCCTATGAGGGTCTTGGTCTGTGGAGTTGGGTGGACTGTTTCAAGGGCTGTCTGGGCTCCTTCCTGTATTGTCTGTCTGTGCCAACAGGACATTTTCTCAGGGAATATGACAGAGCCTCCAAGAGTTACAGGGTGCAACTCCAGGAGTCCAGCCTCAGAGAAATGCCAGCACAGCAGCACGAGGACATCGATGCATATAAATGCTCAGATTTTTCATAGGAAAAGTGAAGGGTTGCATAAATTTGCAAGACAAACGGTATGATACCAATTTTGCAAAAAAAAAAATATATATATAGTCAGAATGTATAAATAATATGCATCTATCATGTGCCAGGGAAAAGTTCTGCAGGACGCCCACCACACCAACAGCTGTCACCCCCTCCAGGGAATGGGGGAGGGGCAGGTAGGCTTTCTTTCTTATTTAATAGGTTTTTGTTCAGTTGACATCCTTTCTAACAATGGAAAGTAATGAAAATAATAAGTCTAGTCCACTGTACCTCGTGAGGCTGTCTTTCCTCACCCATGCTGGGCCCCTGCACACCTCTGCCCCTGCACAGGTGTCACCAAATTGTGCCCAGGGCAGAGCTCCTTCCAAATCTCCAGGGCTGGCCTGCGTCCCTCTGGGAAGCCTGAGCCTGTGAGGAGCTGTGTCCCATGCGAGGACCACATCTTCCCTCCCAGGCAGCCCCAGCAGAACACGGAGGGAAGGGTGCGCCTCCTGACACCCGGCCCATGGCGGGAAGGGCCTGGGGTAAGTGGGTGCCATGGGGCAGAACAGCTCAACCAGCCAGGCAGGGGCTCCAGGAGAGTTCGGGCTCACTCTGAGCTCATCAGTAACTGCAGTGACAGTGGTGCCCAACAGACATCGACATCACAACAGGCAATTTCCTTCCATTCATCTAACCTCCTTGGCCCAACATTCAAGGAAAATGTCTAAGCCACTAAAGGCTACCTTCAAATTGTCTTTTTCACACTATCTTTGTATTTTATTTCTTATCCTTTTAAATTATAATGTCCTATATTTTAGTAGCAAAAATTAAAAGATAGAGGTTTCTACCTGGACTTCCTTGCATGGCATTCTCTGCACAGAGCACAAACCCCTGCTGGGTCCCTGGCTTGGGATGCTCCATCCATCCTCCTCTGCAGCAGATGGGCCCCCCAGGTTCCCTGTCCAGCTCAGGCATCACCCAGTTCCAAACCTGCAAGATCTCCCTGCCATTCTGAATCCCCTCTTGGGTCCACATGGCCAAGACCTGATCAGGAAAAGCGAAGCCAGAACCATCGTCAATGCTGGAGAAGAGGCGCAGGCTGGAGCACAGGGACACGAGGGATGAGGTCGTGGTGGTGTGGCAGCCGCTCTCCTCTGGGACCTGCACGTCAGGAAGACTCCCATAGCGCCCAGCGTCCAAAGCCTCACGCCCGTGCGCTGCTGATGTGCTCTCCATCCTCCCCAGCCTGTGCTCAGAGGGCCTCACAGGAACAGCTCATGAGACCATCCTCAGCTCTCAGAGGACAGGTCAGAGGTGCAGCCCCTTCACATGACCTCTCCAAGGTCACATGGCTGTGCAGGTGAGAAAGCCGGGACATGCAACCAAGGCCCCCGACACCCAGGACTCTGAGGCCTTGCACCCACGTGGCCCAACTGGCCAGCCCCAGTCAGCACACTCATCATCACTTGGAGAGGGACGACAAAGGAGTTTTGATGTTCCACCCTTGAATTCACAGAGGTGGGAGCCTGGCCTCACAGAGGCAGGGGCCCAGAGAGTCCATGCCAGCACCAGGAAAGTCTCAGCTGTGAAAAGAAACCCAAGGCAGGTTGGAAGGGCAGAAATGTGCTGACCCAGGCAGAGGCGCACACACCCCTAGACCCTCAGAATGCAGCATGGGTGGCTCATGGCCAAGTTGACTTGGCGTTCGACAATGAAGGCAAGCCAGTTCAGGAGGCATCTCCCCAGCCCACACTAAGCACGACCTGTGGGACCTCATGTTGATCATTCTCGCCTTACATGGCCACCTGACCCCTTTCCTCAGTGCTGGCTCCTGAGTTTCTTCTTTGTCGTTCTCACTGATGTTAGCCTCACTGCAGCCTCGACCTCCTGGACTCAAGTGATCCTCCTCTCAGCCTCCCAAGTAGCTGGGACCACAGGCATGTGCCACCACACCTAGATAATTTTTAAATCTTTGAGATGGGGTCTCACTATGTTGTCTCACCTTCTCTCAAACTCCTGGGCTCAAGTGATCTGCCTGCCTTGGCCTCCCAGACTGCTGGGACTATAGGCATGAGCCACTGTGCCGGGTCCTCATTGATTTTTTTTCACCAAGTTTCTAAATTATTTAGGTTTTTAAATTAAATTAAATTAAATTAAATTAATTTATTTATTTGAGATGGAGTCTCACTCTGTCTCCCACGCTGGAGTGCAATGATGCGATCTCAGCTCACTGCAACTTCTGCCTCCTGGGTTCAAGCGATTCTCCTGCCTCAGCCTCCTGAGTAGCTAGGACTGCACATGTGCACCACCACACCTGGCTAATTTTTGTATTTTTACTAGAGACAGGGTTTCACCATGTTAACCAGGCTGGTCTCAAACTCCTGACCTCAAATGATCCGCCCGCCTCGGCCTCCCAAAGTGCTGGGATTACAGACGTGAGCCACCATGCCCGGCCCTCATTGACTTTAGAGTCAGAAACCTAGATTCTCAGGCATACCTACCCCCGGTACAGAATAGCACTACAGGTCCTGCAACACCACTCACCAAATTCAGGACCAATTGCAGCAGCAAAGAAGTATCCAGCCCCTCAGCAGCCATGCCCTGGTCTCCTCAAACTGCAGAGAGACCCAGTATTTGTGCAAGAGATAGAGCATGGGTTAAGGGACACTATCAGGACCAATCCTAGACAGACTCACTGGATCCTCTGGCAACTGATATGGCTTAGATCTGTGTTCCCGCTCAAATCTCATATAAAAATGTAATCCCTGATGTTGAAGGTGGGGCCTGGTGGGAAGTGACTGGATCTTGGAGGTGGATTTCTCACAAATGGTTTAGCATCATCCCTCTTGGTACTGTCCTTGTGATAGTGAGTTCTCATGAGACCTGGTTGTTTAAAAGTGTGTGGCACCTCTCCCCTCGCTTTCTTGCTCCTGCTCTGGCCATGTGACCTGCCTGCACCCCTTCACCTTCTACCATGATTGTAAGCTTCCTGAGGCCTCCCCAGAAGCAGCCGAGCAGACACTGGCACCATGCTTCCTGCATAGCCTGCAGAACCGTGAGCTCACTAAACCTCTTTTCTTTATAAATTGCCCAGTCTCAAGTATTCCTTTAGCAATGTGAGAACAGACTAACACAGAAATATTGCCCTTGCTATTCCACAATGGGGAGGATGGGAGGGAGTTTTCTTGCTGGGGCATATCACACCACAGGCTGAGGAGCTGCCACATTCCTCACCTGAGCACTGCCTTCTGTAGCCCCGGGAGGTGGGCACCTGACAGCCCGTTCCTCACCTGAGCACTGCCTTCTGTAGCCCCGGGAGGTTGGCACCTGAGCAGCACGTTCCTCACCTGAGCACTGCCTTCTGTAGCCCCGGGAGGTGGGCACCTGAGCAGCACGTTCCTCACCTAAGCACTGCCTTCTGTAGCCCCGGGAGGTGGACACCCAAACCACCCCCGGCTTACATGTGAGCCTGAGGCTTGGAGAATGTAACTCCCCTAGTGACACACAGCCAGGGAAGAGCAACACTGGACCCACCTCAAATCTATGTGGCTCCAGAATCTACGTCGTGTGGTCTCCCACATACATGCGTGTGTGCATGGCCTATCCAGCTCTTGGACAGCTCGTTGTGTGGTGACACAGGCAGGGAGGGAGTCAGCAGTTTTAGTCACCAGAGAGTGACATCAGTGGTTGCTGGGTTGAGGATTTGACTGTTGCATTTTACCTGGTAATGAGACCAAGGCTTGCTCAGTTTAACTTGAGTGGAAGACTCCAGAAGTAGCGCGGGCTCATGACTGAAGAGGCCAAGCTGGAATTCCTCAAGACTCACTTTGCCATCTCTGTCTTGATCCAGTTTGTTAAACAGGTCTTCAAGTTCCTAAACAAAAGCCCTCATACCTCAGGCCCACCCATAAGAGGTCCACCCAGCTGCCCTCACCAGGGCCTCCCTCCCTCCCTCCCTCCCTCCCTCTGGTTCCAGGTACCCAACAAGGGCCGTTTCCTTGTATTATCCAGCCTTAAAACTGTGTAGACCATGAGGGCTGTATTTTCCCAAGGCACCCCCTCCCTCTATCTTGCAAAACCCACAGGCCTTGGTTTCCATTTCACTGTGAGTGGGTGTCACCTGAACTTCTCAGTTCTACAAATGCTTATTCAGTGTCTGCTGGGGCCTGCGGATGCTGAGCAAGGCCAGGTCCTGCAGTGTGAGGACCAGCAAGGACATAGGGCTGAGAACTCCAGCAAGGCAGACTGGCCTCCCACTCAGGAGGAGAAGGAATATGGCCACTGGGGAATGCAGACAGGCTTGGGGGTCTTGTCTTGGCTGTGCAGTGGAACCTGGTCACACAGAGAAGAGGGAAAGGCATCCAGGCAGAGGAAGGATGTGAATGAAGGAACAGGAAGTGCCTGCTACACCTGAGCGTGGCAGGGAGTTGGTGGGACTGGGCAACTCCATCAGAGATGGGCTTTCAAAGGTGTCTGGAGTTTTTAGCTTTTGGCAGAAACGCCAAGAGCCACCAAAGGATTTTAGATTAGAAAGCGATGCACCTAAATGAGTGGCTGAAGGGTAGAGGGGTTTCCAGACCCAACACTAAACCATGACCATGGCCAGGAACACATGGCTGGGTGGCCTGCTGTGCCCTCACCTCTTTCTCCAGTTCCCGGAGCCCGACGCTCTGGCAGACCACAGCCAGCTCCTGCTCGCTCAGGTGCCCATGGCTGCCCACCCCCAGCTCTTCCCACATGCCCCGGATCTGGCTCTCTGGGGTGTCAAAGGAGGGGCTGCAGCACTTCTCGGGGCTCCCAAAGTCCTCGGTATCCCAGGTCTGCAGCTGTCCTGAAGCAAGGGGGGAGTCACAGTTAGACCCTGATACATACACAGTGGAGCACAACTCAGCCTTAAAAAGAAGGACGTTCTGCCCTTTGCAACAGCATGGATGAATGTGGAAGACATTACACCAGGTGAAATAAGCAGACACAGAAAGACAAACACCATGAGATCTCACCCACATGTGGGATCTAAGGAAAGAGGAACTCATGGGAGCAGGGTGTAGAAGGGTGGTTACAGAGCTGGGTGGGGGGGGAGATGCTGGTGGAGGGGGGTCACTTTCAGTTATAAGATGAGTAATTTCTGGAGCCCCAATGTACAGCACGGTGACTACAGTTAATAAGACCCGACTGCTTCCTCGAAGTTTGCTAAGAGAGTCTATCTCAAGTGTTCTCAGCACACACACATAACTAAGTGAGATGGATGTGTTAACTGGCTGGACTGTGGTCATCATTTCACAATGTACACATGTCTCAGATCATCACTGTACACCTAAAATATATACAATTTTTATTTGTCAATCACACCCCAATAAGGCTGGGGAGAAAAACCAGCAACAGTTAAGTCCTGTGCTCCAGGCTGAAGCATGCGGGGGACGCACAGCAATGCTGGTCAGTGACTCTGAAATCAGATGGACCGATAGATAGAGGGCTGGATGGACGGACCAACAGAGGGATGGATGGACGGGCAGAGGGATGGACAGACCGACAAAGGGGAGCTGCAAAGCACCAAAGGTGGAATTAGGTGGTTGGTACATGGGTTTTTATGACACAGTTGTTTGCACTTCACTCTGTTTACAAATTTTCAAAATAAATGTTGGGGGAAAATATCTGCCTCTAATGGGGAAATTCTCTCTGAAGAGAACCTTCTATGGTCAGCCGTGCGAGCATTTAAAAGAGGCAGAGGGGCTGGGCACACTGGCTCACACCTATAATCCCAGCACTTTGGGAGACCGAGGCGGGTAGATCACGAGGTCAGGAGTTCAAGATCAGCCTGGCCAAGATGGTGAAACCCCGTCTCTACTAAAAATACAAAAATTAGCTGGGTGTGATGGCGGCCACCTGTAATCCCAGCTACTCGGGAGGCTGAGGCAGAGAACTGCTTGAACCCAGGAGGTGGACACTGCAGTGAGCCGAGATTGTACCACTACATTCCAGCCTGGGCTACAGAAAAAGACTCCGTCTCAAAAAAAAAAAAAAAAAAAAAAAAAAAAAAAAGGAGAGGACTCTATTATTTGTATTTACAATAAAAAGACGAGTCTTTTAATAAGTTAAATTTTGAAAACTTTCTAACTTACACAGAGCAAAGAGTAAAGTGAAGCCCAGAGCACCTGCTACTCAGGCTCCACTATGACAGCACCCTGCCACAGGTTTCTTCTCTACCCGCTTTCCTTACGGCTGAAGTATTTAGAAGTACAGATGCTCCCTGACTTACGATGGAGCTACAGCCCAACAACCCCACAATAAGCTGAAAACGTCAAGTCAAAGATGTACTGAATATACCTAACCCACCGACATCGTACCTGGGCCTGGCCTACCTTACACATCTCAGAACACACTAACCGACAGTGAGGCAAAATCCTCTAACACAAAGCCTATTTTAGACTAATATGTTCAATGTCTCATGTAATCTACTGAACACTGTACTGAAAGTGAAGATCAGAACGGTCGCATGGACACTGAAGGACGGCTTCTACTGAATGCATATTGGCCTCACACCATCACAAAGTTGAAAAATCGTTAAGTCAAAACACCATGAGTCAGGATCCATCTCGGTTATTTGAAATCACAGATCTCATGTTACTTCTCCCCCACATATTTGATCCATATCTCTAGAAAAAATATATATATTCTTACATCACCACAATGCCACTATCACACCTAACAAAATCAACAGGATTTTCCCAAGCGTCTCGAAAATATATTCTTACAGTTGATTTGTTTGAACCAGCATCCAAACTCCTCAGGGTGCCCTTGGCTGTTATTCCTCTCACATCTTTCAGTCACAAGCACCTCTCCCAAATCCCCACAGCCCATGCCTTTTTAAAGAAATCAGACTCACTGTTCTGTGGAATGTTCCACATCCGGATCTATCTGCCTGCTTCCCCGTGTTGTCGTCTAACAAGCTCCTCCATCCTTAACATTTCCTGAAAACCTGAGTTAGCATCAAAGTCTAGTTTGGCTGCAGGCTCAAGTTCATTTGTTTGTTTGGCATAAATGCTTTGTAGGTGGCACTGTGTCCTCCGTGCCTCACTCAGGAGGCACTGGTGTGTTTAGGATTCAGCAGTGGGCTCGGGTGGTGGAAGGCCACTTTTCCTAACCTTTGTCTTCAGTCGCTTGTCTTCTTGATGTGTTTGAAGCTGTGGAAACAGCTTGAGAATGAGGACAGACACTGGGTGTCCAAGAGAAAGTGTCTGTGGTGAGCCAGCTGTCCAGCCAGACGTGTTCCTATGGTGACCTATGTGTCCAGCCAGACAGGTTCCTCCATGCCTCGTCCACACCACCTAGCCGAGAGCGGACATGTCTGCTTCCACCCAACACAGACTTTAGTGTTGCAGTTCTGCTTCAGCAGTCTGGATCTTTCAGGTAGATGAGCCATGTGGGCATGAATGACTGATAATCCCGCTGGTAATAGGAAAGCCACCATCCCCCAAAGGAAGGCAGACTGTGTGCTCACAAATGACACTCTGGGTTGGGTTGAGGAAAACAAGAGGAAAGGGACGGGTAAGAAAAGGCCACCTCCGAGGTCCCTTCCAGCCTAAGGTGCCTGAAATCTCCAAGGAAAAAATGTGAAAGCAATCCTCATACTGGGTTATTTCTCAGGCTGGCAGAAGAGGTCGGGCAAGTCCTCTGAGCTTGACACGAGTGTGTGCGCACTACCGTCTGTCAGCTCTGATCCTGCACAAAGCTTTCTGTAAACTGCTGGGAGGAACCCCAACCTGCTCTCCAGGCTGAGCACTGAAATCACTGGGTGAAAAACAGCCTCCCCCTGCGAGCCCTTCCCTTCGCTGCCCTAGATCTAGACATCAAGTCAAGGATGGAAGACACGGCGGCTTGGCTGACTTTTCTCAGCACATAGGAGTCTGCCTGCTTTGTCCAGCACCACAGCTAGAAGCTCAGGTCAGTTCCCCTGACATTTACTGAGATAAAAGTTGAACAAAGGCCGGGCGCGGTGGCTCACGCCTGTAATCTCTGCACTTTGGGAGGCTGAGGCGGGCGGATCACAAGGTCAGGAGATCAAGACCATCCTGGCTAACACGGTGAAACCGTCTTTACTAAAAATACAAAAAATTAGTCGGGCATGATGGCGGGCGCCTGTAGTCCCAGCTACTCGGGAGGCTGAGGCAGGAGAATGGTGTGAACGCAGGAGGCGGAGCTTGCAGTGAGCCGAGATCACACCACTGCACTCCAGCCTGGGCAACAGAGTGAGACTCCGCCTCAAAAAAAAAAAAAAAAAAGTTGAACAAAAAATGGCCCAGGCATTCAAGGACCATGGTCCAAGGGGTGCTAACTGTTTACTTTGGCAGAAATCCCAGGGCAATGCCCTCTATCGAAGCTATGTTTCTGCACAGTCAGCCTATGTGACCGCCTGTGTGGGGAGGCCTCATTAGGGCATCCACTGACTCACATGGAAAAGCCTGGAAAGACAGTGAAACTGCTCACAGGACTAAGGAACACAGACCAGTGCTACTCCCTGCCCTGCATGGTCAGCGGCCTGCCTGGCCTGCAGCCCAGCCCAGGTCAAAGAGAATGGCAGGGCACCCTGTCTGGGGTTGGGGGTTCCTGGGGTACAGGGCACTGACTGGGAGCCACTGACCCTGCCCACGCCTCACCGGTGGGATCCAGTGCCGCCTGCAACCTGATGACTTCCTGGGATGGCCTCGTGCCTCCTGCAAGGGGACACACCCAATGCTGCCACCCTGATCCTTCTGCAACAGGGGGAGACGGGGGGTGCTGGCAGCCTGAAGAGGGCTCTCAGCGTTCAGCCGGGCTCCAGCCTCTCCTCCCCAGTCACCTGCATCCCTGCAACCTGAAATACTAGCTCCTCTCATCACTGCCTCCTCAAATGCCATGGCAGCCACCTGCACTCCCATATACCTGCACCTTACATGCCTGGCTGCTAAGGATCCTGCAGTTTGCTCCCTACACATTCATCAATGCCTCCAGCCTTCCTGTTTCCTGAAGCACATGACACCCCTGTTCTAACTTCTCCCCTCTTTGCCTTCCTTCTTGCTTTCAGCCTGCCCATGTGAGGCAGTTTGGAAATGCGGCTTCCAATTTCTTTGGCACTCTTCGCTTCAGGTCTGTGTCCCTTCTCCTTGAATCTGGTAGCCTTGTGACAGCTTTGATTGATAGAATGTGGTGGAAGGGATGCTTTGTGACTTTGAGGCTGGCCTGAACTCAGTGAGGAAATCCCAGCCCTGTTTTTGGGACAACGTGTCCTTAGGGCCCTGAGCCACCAGGTGAGGCAGTTGACTACCCAGAGCCACCATGCTGTAAGGAAGCCCAGCCACGCTGAGGCCCGCTGCAACCCCTCCGAGGCTGTCCTCAGCTGAGCTCCTCCAGCCCAGACGCATCAGTGACGCTTCATATGATTTCAGAACCAGCCTTCAAGTGTCCCAACAGAGGCCCTAGATGCAATGGAGTCCATCCTAAGTCTCTCAACTTCTCCAATCCTTCCTTGAGCACTGCAGCCCTGCTCCTCGGAGAAGCCTGCAGCAGCGATGTAAAAGCTTGTGCTGTGATCGTAAGGGCCTGGTGTGAACCTCAGCTCTTGTTCCCAAGCTCAGCAAGACGTCACCCCTGAGCCCCAAGCTGCTCTGAGAGGAGGGATGCTCGGATTATGCCAAGCCTGCTGCAAGGGTTAGCCAGGTTGCCGGCTTCACACCTGGGTAGTTCCTCAGAGCTCAGCGTCTGGCCACCACGCTGATCCTCTCACACCCACCTCTCTGTGGGGCCCCTTTCTTCACTCCTGCGGGCATCAGGTAAGTCAGCAGTCACTTCTACGGAGTCTTCTGTTTTTGCATTGTTTGCATAGGTGTTGGTCTTTTCTATCCAAAATACTCTGGGATTCACAATTAATATTTTTGTTCGCTTTTTAATGTCAAGGAAGTATTATAGGCAAGCACAAGATAATTAAAATTAAAAAGAAGTCCTCCTCTCCCAGAGCCTTTGTTCCTCTCCCCAGGGGGATCCACTGGGACGTTTTTTTGTCTAGCTTTCTGTCCCCACAACACATGTAATGCATGTCACTCCAGAAACGTGGTGAGGGAGCTGAAGTCTCGATCATGCCCCTGCATGTAGCTTCTCTTCCCAAAATGCCAGATCTTGCAGAGGGCACCACGGCAGCACGGATGGTGAGCCTTCCCTGCACGCTGCACAGCACTGTGAGGCTGCACCCTGTGATTTGCTTCTGTGTCCCAACTGCTGGCCTTCTGCTACGTAAGGCTCTAAGCTCCAGGACCAGGTATTACACTCCATTTGTGGGACAGATGAAACCCTGGTAGGTGCTAAGAATGCCCCTGCACAGCAGGGGAGAGGCTGTACCTAGCCCAGTGTGCCAGAAAGGAGGTGTAGGGGCAGTCTGAGGTGACGGGGCCAAGCAAGGCCCTCCTGCCTGAAACCACAGGGCCATACCTGCCAGCTAGGGTCACATCGGTACTTGCAGACCATAAAGTGTGACGAACCACACTGCTCCCTCGGCCGCGGGTCTCTGCCCCAGGGTCTGACCTTGGGAGGATGAGGACCGAGTGACGGCCTCACTGCTGAGATGATGACATTCTGACCACTCCCAGAGAAGGAGGAATCCAGCGGGACACAACCCACCCCACGCATTTCCCAGGATATTAAACTTGTGGTGTGTACTGCCCAGTGACCCGGCTCTTCAGCTTTCAAAGCTCTGGGCAAAGGCAGAGAGCACCAAATGCGAGGCTGAGGCTTTACCTTGTGCTTCGAATAGTTCATTCTGAGCTTCTTTAGTGCTCTCGGCCTCTTCATCTGACTTGAGACTCTGCAGAAAGATGCAGAGAGAAGGCTGTGAGTTCCAGGGGGTGCTGCTGGGGACGGAGCACCGGGAGCAAATAGAGCAGGATGTTTGGGGAAGTGGCAGATGGCTGAGTATGGAGTCGATCCCTCAGAGGAAAAGCCCACCTCCACTTTGGGGCTGCCCTGCATGCCAGCTAGCAGCCCCAGGTGAGCCCCGCCTAGCAGCAGCAAGGGGCTGGGCCAGGGAGACAGGGGACACATGCTCGGGCTCCTCAACATAAACCCATTCGTCAACAGTTGACCCTGCAAATACAATCAAACACTTGTGTCCCAGCAGCAGAGAAGCCTGTCCGCCTCTGCATGGTGATGATGGTGATGGCTTCAGACCCAGCACGTGAAAGAAGCCAGCCCTGCAGCCACAGTCAATCATTCAGTCTCGGGACACACTCTCCATACGAGGCTTGCAACACGCCTCTCTGCACCTCTCCCTCATCAACCACATCAGTTCAGCAAACAGCCGCAAGGTGAGAGAGCAGGTTTCTGTATCCCTTCAAGGGCTCGGGATAGCACAGCACCTGGTAATCACCTCACACCCCAGCAGCCTTTGCAAACCTGCACCCAAGACAAGAGCCGGGGCCATCAAGAAACGTGCGACTTAAGTAAAAACCTCGTGCTGCAGTGACTGCGTCAGCCAACCAGAGTCAAAGTCTGCTTTTGTCCGGGTGTTGTGTGTCCCCACAACTGACTGTGGAATGGATGCCTGGTGACCAAGACTCCGTATGCTTCAAAGCTGGCACTGGCTCTGACTGGGGACAATCTGTGAGTTGGTGATAAATACTCAACCCCATTTTTTGAGTTCAACTGCACTGACAACCCTAAAGGCGGCTTTCCCTGTGTTCAGGTTTTGGGAATCAAAGATGATTTAAGAAGCAGAATGGCACCAATGAAGATCCACCACAAGGAGTAGATTCACTCTCTCTCCATCCCTGAGGTCCAAATTTTTAAAACAGAACGAAAAAGGAATATTCTGGATTTACCTAGATGTCACATGCCCCTGAGAAAAGAGACTCTAAGATTTAAATATATTTGGTTGTTTTTCCTCTTTGCCTCCACAAATGGTGAAGACAAATGGTAACAAGTCCACTGGGGCCCCGACCTAAGGAGGAGGTGCTCCTGATGGAGGCCCACCTGGCAGAAGCTGACGGTACAGAGAGCAGGAACCAGGAACCTTTTGGAATCGTTGAAAATGGTTCAACCCAGTCCATGATTAACTTACAAGCTGTGGACCTGCCCTATGGACATATTTCTTAACATGAAGCCCCACGAGACTCTGGCAGCCATCTCCTGGGCCCATCCCCCTTTCACTGGGTGATCCCTGCATACCAGCCACCTGCAGCAAATGACCCAGGGAGCCTGGGGGACAGGGAGGCAACTTCCAAGGCCCCAGGAGGCATTGGCTCATACAGGCCAGTTGTAAGTGCTGGGCCTCAGTATAACTAAGTGTTCAATATAGGCAGGGCTGGGGGTTGACACACTCACACTCCTGACCTCGAGGCTGTTTCAAAAAGGCATCTTCCCTTTTCTACTCTTAGCATGTTGACCCTTCACTCCATGAAGCCATAAACATTGCCTTCTAGAGTTAGTGGTGGTATCAGGGAAAAAGAGATATTGTACACAAAGGACTGAAGCACAAATTCTCTATTGCACCAATTCAGGAGAGAATCCTGTGACCAGGACTGTCCTGAAGACAACCAGACCCAATTTAAATGAAATAGCATTCCCCAAAGTGACCAAGCTTCTGCTGACTCAAGGTGCCTGAGAGTGCCCTGCCCTCCCCACATCTTGTGATCACGTGCTACAAACAGGGATGAAAGGAAGCATTTGTTATTCCCAACACTGGGCAGCTGAGGTGGAAGAGGGGCCTGACCCACCTCCACGCTCTCCAGAGATGCTGAGCGCCAGAGCTGACTTTTCAGGCTGGCCTGGGTTTGCTGCTCGGGCACGTGTCTGGCTTCTGTGGCAGTGTCACATAGCTCGGGCCGGCTCCGACGGCCATACCACTTAGAACCATTCACGTACTTTGGAGGGATGGCACTGGAGGCAGCTGGAAAGAAAACAGGAAATTTGGTGGGGGTCCTTTATAGCAGTTATGGGCCCGTGCAGGCCAGCAGGTACGCTCTGAGAAGATGCACACTCAGCACCGAGTGCGCCTCCCAAACACGCACTGCTCTGCACACAGAAGCCTCTGGAAAGACCCGAGAAACAGTGAACAATGGCAATTCTATGCCTTGGTTGGGAGACTGTGAAAGCAAGGGTGGGGAGAGGAGGACTTTCCCCTAAACTCTATCTGCTATTTACACTTTTTCAAGCATATTTTGCTTTTATGTAATGAAAAACTAATAGGAAATCTAGCTATCTATGCAAAGGAGCAATAAAACCTCCAAAAATCCAAGAACATATACACCTGACTCTCAGTAACCTGACTGAACACGATAAATGTCAGCTGACAATAAGCAAGGTGACCAGAATATCTCTCACCCCACTGGGACAGAGTCATCATGGGCCTGATTAACAATCACCCCAAGACAGCAGGCACCATCAAGGACTGGCCTAGCACACTCTCACCAGAAAGGTCTGAGCATACAGGAGGTTAATATGGTTTGGCTCTGTGTCCCCACCCAAATCTCATGTCAAATTGTAATCGTCAGCGTTGGAGGAGGGGTCTGGTGGGAGGTGATTGGATCATGCAGGTGGATTTTCCAATTGCTGTTCTCATGATAGTGAGTTCTCATGAGACCTGGTTGTTTAAAAGTGTGTAGCACCTTCCCCTGCTCTCTTCCTCCTTCTCCATTCATGTAAGACATGCCTGCTTCCCCTTCACCTTCTGCCATGATTGTGAATTTCCTGAGGCATCCCCAGCCAGGCCTCCTGTACAGTCTGAGGAACTGAGAGTCAATTAAAATTCTTCTTTAAAAACAAATTACCCAGTCTCAGGTAGTTCCTTATAGCAATGTGAAAACAGACTAATACAGAAAATTGGCACCAGGAGTGGAGCATTGCTACAAAGATACATGAAAATGTGGAAGCAGCTTTGGAATTGGATAATAGGCAGAAGTCGGGACAGTTTGGAGGGCTTAGAAGAAGACAGGAAGATGTGGGAAAGTTTGTAACCTTCTAGAGACATGTTAAACTGTTGTGACCAAAATGCTAATAGTGATATGGACAATGAAGTCCTGACTGCAGCAGTCTCAAATGGAGATAAGGAGCATACTGGGAACTGGAAAAAGGTCACACTTGCTATGCTTTAGCAAAGAGCCTAGTGGCATTTTGCCTCTGCCCTAGAGATCTGTGAAACTTTGACCTTGAGAGAAATGATTTAGAGCATCTGGTGGAAGAAATTTCTAAGCAGCAAGGCATTGAAGATGTGCCCTGGCTACTTCTAACAGCATACGCTTATATTCATGAGCAAAGAGATGATCTGAAACTAAAATTTATATTTAAAAGGGAAGTAAAGTGTGAAAATTTGGAAAATTTGCAGCCTGGCCATGTGGAGTAGAAAAGAAAAATCCATTTTCAGGGTAGGAAGGAACTCAAGCCAACTTCTCTTCTCACCTGGGGCCTCAGTTTCCTCATCTGAATAACTGGTATGGTAAGTAATGCCACAGGATTTCTATGAGGGTTAATTGGACTCTTTGTAAACGTACACAAAGCTCAACGCCATATGCTCACACAGAAAACCTCTGTGTGAGCCTGGTCCCTTCCGCTTTCCCGTCCTCTGCCCCAAACCCTGTGACAGCCTTATCTACTGCCGCACACCCCTCCTGACCAGGACATCCTGCTGTGAGACACGAGGGAAGCGCTCCCTCTGTGACACACTAATCAATACCACAAACACAACACCCCTGCAAAAGGGAAAGAGCCACCCCCATTTCACACCCTCCTGACATGGGGCCATCTGCAACCAAGAAGCAGGCCACCACGACCTCAACACTCCAGGCCTGGGCAGCCCTCCCTCTGACCTCGCCCACAGCCTGTTACCATCCTGGCACCCTGAGGCTGGAACCAAGGCCAGGTGGCTTTCCCCAAGGATGCCACTTCCACTTAGGGACATAGCCTGTGTCCCAGCAGCCCTGTCCCTGTAACAGGATTCTGATCACTTACATCAGCACAGTGCAGTGTTATCATCCACGGCAGGCACAGCGTGCATTATTATAAGACACCATTTCACAAATAAACAAAGGAAGAAAAAACATCAAGTGTTTTTTCCAAGTCCATATACCTTGTGGGTGACAGACAGTAAGGTAGAATTCAGTTTTCAGAACTGCCGGATTCTTTCATTAGAATATTACACTCCAAAAGTTAACAAACAAATAATGAAAAGAAAATATGGCCAATAGGATTAAATCCTCTTACCTGATTCCAAAGAACTACTGTCTTCATCTGAGGGGCGAACACCAGCATTTGATGACAACACAGCCACAAAACCTTCCTTAAATTCCTCAAAGTTAACCTGGGTGAATTGAAGGTGAGAGAGGACAATGTCACTTTCAACAGATCACACATTTCATAAGCGAATCTTTTGGATTTTCTCTCAGATAGAAACATACTATTATTGCCTTTTAGAACGAGAACAGTCATGTTTTCAAATATTTACTTAAGATTTTTAAAAATAGAAGAGCATGATAAGGAAAATAAAAGTAGACCATAATCCTAACACCAAATAAACACTATCAACAATTTTGTAAATCAAACAACATAATTAGGAAAGAGGGATCTGATGACCACAAAACGTTACATATAAGGTGAACGCCCCCATAGTGTCCCCGACGCCGCCAGCACTGCAGAAGGCCTCTCCACCATGACCCTTCCCCCTGCATCTCCTGAACCTTACCCTGACTTTTATGGTGACAGCTTCCTTGCTTTTCTAGACCTCATTTGCATGCATGCCTAAAGCTTAGTTTCATTTAGCTTCTCTGTGTCCTCAGAGGCTTTGCTATGGTACCCACCTGAGGAGGGGATTGCTGGGCCATAGAATGTGCCAATAGGGCATATTCCCTTGGTGAACTGAACCTTTTATTATAATAAAATGTTCACACTCTTTAATTCACTAAAGCTTTTCACCATAAAGTCCATTTTCTCTTTTATCAAGACACTACCCCAGCTTTCTTTTGATCAGTATTTACATGATATCTTTTTATTGAACTTTTAATTCCAATTTTTTATATCCTTATGTTTTAGATATGTCTCTTATGAATGGTAACAGTTGGATTTTGTCCAATCTGACAAACTTTATCCCTCAACTTAAATATGTAACCTAATTACATTTAATGTGATTACTGATTTACTAGATTTAAATGGACTATTTTGCTTTCTGCTTTCAATTTGACTTGCTTGCTTTTTCTCTCCCTTCCCCCACCCTGCCTTTGGATTCACTATTTCAGGATTTCACTTTTCTCTTATTAATTTAGATGTTATGGCCAGGTATGGTGGCTCATGCCTGTAATGTAACCCCAGCACTTTGAGAGGCTAAGGCAGGTGGATCACGTGAGGTCAGGAGTTCAAGACCAGCCTGGCCAATATGGTGAGACCCCATCTCTACTAAAAATACAAAAATTAGCTGGGCATGCTGGCGTGTGCCTGTAATCCTAGCTACTTGCGAGGCTGAGGCAGAAGAATCACTTGAACCCAGGAGGCAGAGGTTGCAGTGAGCCGAGATAGCGCCATTGCACTCCAACCTGGGCAACAGAAAGAGACTGTCTCAAAAAAAAAAAAAAAAAGTTATATAGTCTATTTCCACTTTTCTACTGATTACCCTAAAATTACAACATCCATTCTTAGTTTACCAAAGTTGACTATTAATCAATACTTTTACCCTCTTCTATGACAATATAAAGCCAGTGAAATATATTAGCTCCAGTGGCCACACTCCTGACTTCAATGTCTTTGTTATCACATATTTTATTTCTATATGTTTTAAACCCTCATAAAATACTATTTTTGGTTTTATATAATGTTCATTTAGAATTATCCACATACTTATTCCCTTTTTCTTCTTGCATTTCTGACTTTCCATCTGGAATAATTTTCCAACTATTTAAAATACATCCTTTAGAACTTTGTTTTTCTTGAATATGCCAGTGCCAATTTTTTTGTCTAACATGTTTTTATTTTACATTAATTCTTTTTTTAACAAAGAAATCATTTATAACTTATAAATTATCCTTTCAGAATAGTGGAAATGACTCTGCTGTTCATTCAAACAGAATGCATAAACAAATTGATACAGGCATAGTCATACAATGAAATACATGACAATGAAAAAGAACAAACCACTAATAGACACAGTAACATGAATGTATCTCAGAGACATACTATTGAGTAAAGAAGCGAGAGAATGGCCGGGTGTGGCGGCTCATGCCTGTAATCCCACTGTAATCCCAGCACTTTTGGAGGCAGAGGCAGGGTGATTGCTTGAGCTCAGGAGTTGGAGACCAGCCTGGGCAACATAGTGAAACCTCATCTCTACAAAAAAACACAATAATTAGCCAGGCATGGTGGCACGTGCCTGTAGAGCCAGCTACCTGGGGGGTTGAGGCAGGAGGATTGCTTGAGCCCTGGAGGTCAAGGCTACAGTGAGCCAAGATCACGCCTGGGTGACAAAGTGAGACCTTGTCTCAAAAAAAGAAAAAAAAAAGAAAAAAAAAGTCAGAGAGTATGTATTGAGTGTGTGCTGTATTAAAATACAGAATTTATATAAAATTCAGAAACAGGCAAAAAAAAAAATCTATGGTGTTGGCGTCCAGACAGTGGTTAACCTTTGGTAGCAGAGGAACCAAAAAGACATGATGAGGGATAAGGGTGTGATGGTTACAAAGGTGCACTCAGTTTGGAATATTCACTGACCTTGTACACTTGGAAACATGCTCTTTTCTGTAGGTACGCTTCAGTGAAAGTCACATAGAAAGAAATCAACAGAAGGGCTATTAGGTTGGTCAAAATATCACCATTAAGTGTTGGAGAAGAAGGTTTGGGGCCATAGGTCCAAGTAGGATTCCACAATCTGGCCAAGAATTTGCACGAGCACATCTCTGTTGCTGCCATTGAATGCAAAATGTGGCTGTTTCTTTGCAACACCTCTGCCTGGGACACACATGTATTACTATCTGAATTAAATTATACATGCATTTGCTTATTTTCTGCCCCCCAGTTAAAATGTGAGCTCACTTTAGTAGCATATAGTAGAGACTCAACAAATATTTATTGGGTGTCTTTGCCTCTATATCCTTTCACTGCTAAGCAGAACTCTCCTTCTCACAGAGGCATTCTTTCACCTTTATTCTTAAAGGTTATTTTTACTCGGTATGAAATTCAGGTTGGCAGTTATTTGCTTCTAGCATATTGGAGATATCTTTCCACTGTCTTCTGACTTCTACTGTTACATTAGAGAAAGCAATGGTCAATCTAACTATGGCTCACTTTTAGGATATGTCTCTTCTCTAGTTTCCCTTTTAAAATTATTAAACTTTTCATCTTGAGATCATTATAGACCCATATGCGGTTGTAAGAAAAATGCAAAGAGATCCTGTGTACCCACTTCTGGCTGTTTTTAAGATATTCTCTCTGGCTTTGTTTTCCTTCAGTTTCACATAGTAAGCCAGATATAGATGTCTCTTTATCCTGCTTGGAATTTCACAGGCTTTTGGAATCCCAAGAAGTATGTTTCATCTGTCCTGAAAATGTTTTAGCTATTATTTCTTCACATAATGCCCCTCCAGCATTCACTTGTTTCCTCCCGGGACTCCAGTTAAAGAGATGCTGGACTTTCTCACGCCATCTGTACCACCTCTTTTTATATCTTCATGCTGCATTCTGGATGACTCCAGTTAATGAATGGTTTCTTCAGCTGTGTCTAATCTGCTCTTAAATGCTTCTATTTAAATTTTGGTGATCATACTTTTCAATTCTAGACATTTTATTTGGTTCATTGTTCAGATTTGTTACTTCACTTTTTAGAGTTCTTATAGATATTTTTTAAGCTTTAAAAAAATCTCTAATATAGTAACCATAGTTGTTTTATATTTTGTGTCCAACAATTCTAATATCTCACATTTTTGTGGGTCTGCTTCTATTGTCAGTTGTTTCTGCTGGTTCTTGCTCATCCTGTCTTGTTTCTTTGCCCAGTTATCCTTTACTGTATGCTGGTCATTGTATTTGGCTATTATTTAGGAATAATTTCAGATTTGGGATGATGGCACTTTTATTGTTTGCTTTGGCTAGGTGCCTATCCATGCAGTGCCAGTAATCTAAGTGCAGGATTTGAGATTATCTAGTGTACTGTGATATAAGATCAGACCACAAAGCAGTATAATGACTGACTGCAATTCGTCTTTACCATACAGGTCTTACCCTTCAGGATTCTTCCTTAAATTTGGGGTTGGTTTGCCAACCCTGGGTTTCTACCTTAAATGAGTCCAGGTTTTGACATATGTTTCTGGGGCCCTTTGAGGTCCTCAAAGCCACAGATCAATTTCTCAGTTGCTTACTTAAAATCACAAAATATTCTCAAGGAAAATGGGCTTTTGTGTGCTAACCTTACCTTTCTGGGTACTTAATTTACTACACTTTTTTTTTGTTTGTTTCTGAGACAAGATCTCACTCTATCACCAAGCTGGAGGGCAACGGGCATGATCATAGCTCACTGTAGCCTCAGTCTCCCAAGCTCAAGTGATCTTCCACCTTGGCCGCCTGAGTAGCTGGGTCTACATGTGTGTACCACCCCGCCCCCCAGCTAATTATTTTTTATTTTTAGTAGAGACAAAGTCTGGCCATGTTGGCCAGACTGGTCTTGAACTCCTGAGCTCAAGTGATTCTCCTGCCTTGGCCTGCCAAAGTACTGGGATTATAGACCTGAGCCACCATGCCCAGCCTATCACAGATTTTTTGACTGGCAATTTCTCACTGATTTATTTGCTCTTTACTGTTTTCAAAATATTTGTTTTTATTATTTTGTTCAGTTTTTCTAGTAGTCCTCCTTGAAAGCTTGGCCTGAGTTAGCTCACTTGCCACTATCAGAACATCTGAACTACTTCTTCCTTTTTTTAGGGCTGCAAAAGATTTCAACAAATGGAGCTACCAGGATTATGTAAACGATCCCATACTGAAAAAGCTGTTTCCAAACTTTTCCTGTCTGAAAGAATGCCAGAATGCATCCCTTAAATGCATGTCTTTCACAGGAAGACAGAAACTGGGGGTCTTTCCTCCTTGCATCCTTAGCATCTGGTGTTGCCTAGCACACAGGAAGTCCCCCAATAATAGCTGTCAAATACTAGACAAATAATGAAATTGCAATTTTGCTCGTTCTAATCACAGATTCTTTTGTGTTGTTGGTAATAATTACCAGCTGACTTTCTTCCATCCATCAAAGAGCAGGGGGATCAGATGGCCCAGTCTGGTGTCACTTCAGTCTGACACCATCTTGACCACACTTGTTTGTTTTCTTATGTCGTTCTTTACAGTTCACAAAAGGCAAGCAGCAACCCCATATATTCAAGTATTTTACCAACAAGATACACCATCCCATCTCCGCATGATCTCAGACTCATTCGCCACAAAGTAAAGGGGCTGGAATGTGTGATCTAGAGGTACTTTCATCTTCAAATTACAATTGTCCCTCAGTATCCCTAGGGGATTGGTTCCAGGACCCTTGGCAGATACCAAACTCCACAGATGCTCAAGTCCCTTGTATAAAATGTAGTATTTGCATATAACCTATGCACATCTTCCTGTATATTTTAAATTAGCTCTAGATTACTTGCAATAGCCAGTACAATGCAAATACTATGTAAATAGTTGTTAGGCTGCATTGTTTAGGAAATAGTGAGAAGAAAAAGGTTTGTACCTGTTCAATACAGATATGACCATCTTTTTTTTTCTCTGAATATATATATACACACATATATATATGAGACATTATATATATACATATATATATATATATGAGACAGGGTCTCATGCTGCTGCCCAGGCTGGAGTGCAGTGACACAATCACACCTCACTACAGCCTCAAACTCCTGGGCTCAAGCAATCCTCCCAGCTCAGACTCACAGTCGCTGGAATTACAGGTGCGTGCCACCACACCCAGCTACCTTTAAGATTTTTCTGTAGAGACGAGGTCTCACTCTGTTGCCCAAGCTAATCTTGAACTCCTAGACTTAAGCAATCCTCTCACTTTGGCCTCCCAAAGTGCTGGGATTACATGTGTGAGCCACCGCACCTGGCCTGTTTCATTTTTATGAGATTTCTGTATCAGTAACATTTATATAATATCATATATGTTAATTACTACAAGGACTGGATATGTAGTATTGGTTTGTTTGTTTGCTTTTTGAGATGGAGTCTTGCTCTGTCGCCCAGGCTGGAGTGCAATGGCGTGATCCTGGTTCACCGCAACCTCCACCTCCCGGGTTCAAGCGATTCTCCTGCCTTAGCCTCCTGAGTAGCTGGGATTACAGGTGTGCATCACCACGCCCGGCTAATTTTGTATTTTCAGTAGACACGGAGTTTCACCACATTGGTCAGGCTGGTCTCCAACTCCTGAACTCATGATCCACCCACCTTGGCCTCCCAAAGTGCTGGGACGACAGGCATGAGCCACTGCACTTGACCTGGATATGTAGTATTTGAACTGAAAAGCCAATCCATTCTCCTGGATAAAGAGTTTATCTTGGTTTTCTTTGAGACTCCCTGAAATCTCTACCATTGGGTTTCTTGTAGAAAAGTGGGGACACCTATATGGACATTTCTGGCTTGATACCACTTCCCTTAAATCTCTGTATGATGTTCCACCTACCGGGGCTGTGGGAGCTCTGCCCTGTCTGTGGGACGAAGCAGAGAAGCAAGCAGAGCCTGAAAAGAAAAATCGTCCACCATGACCAACCATCTCCGAGGAGATAGGATCAAGGGACAGGCAGGGAGAGGTGAGCGCTAGGCACCTACAGCGCTGGCAGGGTGCTCTCGAAATGTTAGAGAGAAGAGAAAGATAACATCAGAGCACAGTCAAGAGCACTAGTGTAAACAAAGTTACTTCTTAATTTTTCTAACATCTGACTTGCTTTCTGGGAACAGAAAATTATGGCTGTAGGAGGGGATGGAGCTGGGACAGACAGACGGACGATGGCTGGACATGCATGGCTGTCCCAGGAGGAGCTGTGTCAGAAAGGGCCCAGCTCCTGTCACTGCTGTGGTACCCAACTTTCTTCTCATCCCCTCCTCACAAACATATGAGAAGCCTCAAGCCTCCTGAAGGAAATTCAGTCTCAGATGAGCCGCTTTTCAGGACGCGTGTGACCGGGTTCAAGTCAGAAATCTCACGTAACCCAAGCGAATTTTTCTCCTTGCTGATGCTCTAATACTAATCATGGTTATTCTATCATAATTGGATGTTTCTGTCTTGTATCATTCCTATAAATATAAAATGAAGAAAGCCTTGGGAATGACATGGCTTATTCAATCAGCAGAGCCTGCACTTTGAACGTGGACCCAAAAGTTACTCTTTTGGTTTTGAATTTTCCAAAGTTTGATTTCCAAATTCTTGATTTTTTAAAAATATCAATTCAGCAAGACACAGACTCAAATTAAAAATATATATATATAAAAACTGGACCATCTGTCTGTATTACTTAAATAACCAGAGCGTTGATTTTTCACCAGTGTGCCTTTTGCTCATCTATCTCCCAAACACACTTCCAGGTGATATCAAGAGAGGCTAGATCATTATCTATCAATAACACATTTGCCTTCTTAAGCGCATTTAAAAAGGCAGGAATAGAAAACGAAGTCAGAGAAAGGACATGAATTTGCCTAAGGAGAGCTCCCTATGAGGGAGGCACAGTGGCCTGCTGACAGGGCAGGTGAGGCTTCTTTGAGGAACTCATAAGAGGTCGGATTCACCCGGACTCTCTACTAGGCCAGCAGTGAGTGGTTCTTTTCTTCATTTGTTTTGGTCCAAGGGCCATTTCAGGAAAATTTACTGGCTGTTTTTTTTTCCCCCATTCAAAATAAAAGTACTGGCGGGTGTAGTGGCTCACACTTGTAATCATAGCACTTTGGAAGGCCAAGGCAGGTGGATCGCTAGAGCTCAGGTGTTTGAGACCAGCCTGTGTAGCATGGTAAAACCCCATCTCTACAAAAAAATATAAAAATTAGCCAGGTGTGGTGGCGCAAGCCTGTGGTCCCAGCTACTTGGGGGACTGAGGCAGGAGGATCACTGGAGCCTGGGAGGTGAAGGCTACAGTGAGCCGAGATGGCTCCACTACACTCCAGCCTGGATGACAAAGTGAGACTGTCTCAAAAAAACAAACAAAAAGAAAATACTGAGTCTTGTAGAAAAAATATTATTCCTTCAAAGTTAAGATGACCAACAAGATAAGGCACTGCTGTTAGCACTAACATCCAGGCATGTTTAAGAAGTAGGAACGGGGAGGTGCTTTTCAGCGTTTTGATCATGAAAGCAGGCTGCAGTCTAGGACCAAGATCCCCATTCTAGATGATCTTGACCTTCTGATAGAAAAGAACCCTCCAATTTCACATTTTCTATCTGGCCTAGATGAAATTATGGTATACTTTTGGACATGGGTATCCTTCATTCTTTCAACAGCAGCTTGCAATTGTTTTGTCCAACTCCTAGATGCACTTCAAACTGTGAAATTGTATAAGACAATCTGCCTTCAAGAGACTGTGACACTCTCTCTGATTACCAGTGTGATTACAGCAGGCCCAACCCATGTGGTCTTTGTGAGCCACACACCACTGGCCCATATCAAACCGCTTCACCATTCTGCCCCTGTGACAAACCACTAAAATATCTTTCTGGAAAAACAAAACCAAACCTCTGGAAGTTACCACATTAAAAACAAGTAATTTTAAGAACCACTTTCTACAATGTAGAATTTCCATAGAGGGAAAAACTAGGACACTGTTCTGTTTGCTAATAACTTTCCTTTGACACTTGTATCCTTATTCAGCTGATACTTACCAAATGCCCATAGGAGCCAACTACAGACCCCTGTGCTTTCCTTTATGACAATGAAGTCCGACACTCACCCTGGCGAAATGGTCGTTTCCGAGAAGCGTCTGCAGTAGGACAGGCAGCTGCTGCTCCAGGTGAAGCTTAAGGCAGAGCTGGGTCAGCTCCTGGCGGTCCAGAAAGCCGGTCCCTGTGGTGTCACAGCTGCTATAGACTTCCCTGAGCTGCGAGACATAGTGGTTCTCTTCTTCATCCATCCCATAGCAAGCTGGCAGTGTGCAAGGGAAGAAGAAAACATCAGGACACTTTCCCGCCTCCTCTCCCATTCCCACACTGCCGGTGAGTGCCGAGCTACGTGGTCCAGGCAGGGGTAGGAGCTGGCATGTGGGGAAGCCACCAGGGACCCTTGCAGGGCCAAGCACAGTGGGAGGACTGAGCTCCACCCTTGCAGGAGAGGCCAGAGCAGGTTAACAGGGAGTGAGGATAAATAGTCCTTCAGTCGTCAGTCACAGGAACTAGAATTTCTTTGTTGTATGAAAAATATCCATTAGGCCAGGTATGGTGACTCACGCTTGTAATCCCAACACTTTGGGAGACAAAGGCAGGAGGACTGCTTGAACCCAGGAGTTCAAGGGTGCGGTGGACTGTGACAGTGCCACTGTTCTCCAGCCTGGGCAGCAGAGCGAAACCCTATCTCAAAAAGGAAACTATTATAGAATAATTAGAAAGTAGAGATATGCAGTATAAAGAAAACTAAAACCATCAAAAGTTCCACTACCATATAAAAACACTACTATTAATATTTTGACCAGCATACAATCTAATTTTTTTGTGGGGGGGAGACAGGGTCTTGCTCTATTGCCCAGGCTGGAGTGCAGTGGCACAATCTCAGCTCACTGCAACCTCTGCCTCCTGGGTTGAAGTGGTTCTCCTGCCACAGCCTCACAAGTAGCTGGGACTATAGGTGCATGCCACCACTCCTGGCTAATTTTTGTATTTTTACCAAAGACGAGGTTTCACCATGTTGGACAGGTTGGTCTTGAACTCTTGACCTCAAGTGTCACCTGCCTTGGCCTCCCAAAGTGCTGGGATTACAGGTGTGAGTCACCACATGCAGCCCAGATTAATTTTTCTGTATACATGTACAAATGTAGTTTTTTTCCTTACAAGGTTTTCTTTCTTGTAGTAAAAAGGCAGTAAAAATTTTACTAAATTGTACTAAATAAAAGTGCTTACAATAAGGAAAAAAAGGAAACTCTAATAAAAATATACAGAGGATGTTAATAAATCACAAAAGAAATATATATAATTAATAACCATCTAAAAATGCTCAAATTAAAACCGAGATATGCTATTTGTAACTGTCAAATTATCAAGACTAAAAATCCTGGATGCCTATTGTAAGCAGGGATCTCGCCCACTGCTGGAGGAAGGAATGGGCAAACATTTCTGGGGGGTACTTTGTCTGTATATGAAGAATACTTAAAATATTAACTGTCCGAGTGTCTCACTTACATGAAATTCCTTCTATTTAAGAAAATAGAGCTACAGACAAAAATGTGAGTTCATCAGAATATTATTTATATAAGAACAGGAAAGAAAATAACCTAAAATATCCAACAGAAGAATAGTTTGTCAAATTATTGTGTATTTATATGACAGAATATTAAACAGTCTTGAAATTCACATTTATTTATTTTTGATTGTTTAGAGACAGGGTCTCACTCTGTCACCCAAGCCTGGAGTGCAGTGACACAATCACAGCTCACTGTAACCTTGAACTCCTGGGCCCAAGAGATCCTTTTGCCTCAGCCTCTCAAGTAGCTGGGACTATGGATGCATACCACCATGCCCAGCTAATTTATTTAAATTTTTTTTTACCAAGATGGGAGTCTCACTATGTTACCCAGGCTGGTCTCAAACTCCTGGACTCAAGGGATCCCTTGCTGTGGCCTCCCAAAGTGCTGGGATTACAAAGTGTAAGCCACTGCACCCAGCCGAAAATCACATTTCTGAAAAATATTTAATAGCATGGTCAGTGTAGAAGAATAAAAACTTTATAATAATAACTAATACACTTACTGGTCACTTTACATATAATAATCCATTTATGCCTTATAACAATTCTACCAAGAAGTTTCTGCAACTTTCTGGAGGAAAATATATTTTAAAAAAGGGGAAAAAAGAAACAAACACACCAAAATGGTAAGAAATGCTTTCACTGGCCCGGGCGCGGTAGCTCACGTCTGTAATCCCAGCACTTTGGGAGGCTGAGGCAGGTGGATCACGAAGTCAGGAGATCGAGACCATCCCGGCCAACATGGTGAAACCCCGTCTCTACTAAAAATACAAAAAAAAATTAGCTGGGCGTGGTGGCAGGCGCCTGTAGTCCCAGCTACTCAGGAGGCTGAGGCAGGAGAATGGCGTGAACCCAGGAGGCGGAGCTTGCAGTGAGCCAAGATCACACCACCGCACTCCAGCCTGGGCAACAGAGCGAGACGCCATCTCAAAAAATAAATAAATAAAAATAAGAAATGCTTTAATGGTATTACACATTTATATTTCCTATGTTGTATATTTTTATATCTCTCAAAAATTTTAGAACAAGTAGAACACTTTAGTAACTAGAAAATGTTACTAAAACATAAAAAACATTAAGGCCCTAAAGATATTCAGATAAACCACATAAAACCACCAATATTAGGCCATCATTCTGACCCACAAAAATGGCAATTTCATACGGTTCAGCCTATAAGGTAGGCACAACAACTAAGGAACAATTCTAAAAAACAGAAAATATAAGGAAACAACAAGATGAAAAGTCAATCAAGCTCATTCATAATCAAGTAATTCGTAAACATGACACAATGAAGCAACATCCCTTTCCAGTAAGGCACAGCACAGTAAATGCCAGTTCTATATAGATGTCACTTTAATGTGGTGGGTGGCATTTACTCGCCATCATCCACATGGAGTAGGGAGGTCGGAGTCAGAAGAAGAATGTATGAGGAGTTGAAAATCTGTTCAGATCAGCTCCCCAGTGGAAAATGTGCATGCTCCTCATCTTACTCAGGAAAATAATATAATCAATGATATAAAAATTAACGTTGGCCAGGTACGGTGGTGTGAGCCTGTAGTCTCAGCTTCTCAGAAGGCTGAGGCAGGAGGATAACTTGAGCCCAGGATTCAAGGCTGTAGTGAGCCGTGATCACACCACTGCATTCTAGCCTGGGTGACAGAGCAAGATCCTGTCTCTTAAAAAAAAAATCAATTAGAATCTTCACGGTGACATTAAATTGATTGTAGAAAGTGAACACAGCTGACCTTTTAATTAAACACCTGTTGATAAGCTGTAAAAACAGTCAGTATCTACACTGAGAATGAACAAACCGGTTCATAGTCTCAGACGGCGTGCAGGTGAAAACGATAATCTGCTCAGCATCTGCAAGGGCCTGCCCTATTTGCTAATCAAATTACTCAACCCTTCTCAGACAGGAGTACACAGAAGTTCAGACAGGGCGAAGAGGAGTGAACTGTGAACATCTGCCTCCTCTTTCAGACTGTTTTGAGATGGTAACAAAGAAAATGGACAGAAAACCATAAACGATAAATCGGAAAGCAAACAGCCTGGGCAACATGGTGAGACCCCGTCTCTACAAAAAATACAACTAGCCGGGCGTAGTGGTGCATGCCTGTAGTCCCAGCTACTTGGGAGACTTAGGTAGGAGGATCACCTAGAGGCCAGGAAGTTGAGGCTGCAGTGAGCTGTGATAGTGCCACTGCACTCCAGCCTCAGCAACAGAGCCAGACCTTGTCTCAAAAAAAAAAAAAAAAAAAAGAAAAAGAAAGAAATGAAACAGAAAGACAAGTGGTAAAATCCAGAATGTGAAAGGCAGGGAACGGGGAGAGAGGGCAGAGTGGCTGGTGGAAGGACCCCAGGCGGAGGTGAGCAGGATGCCTCCAAGGTTCACCCAGCCCACCAGGGCCCAATTTCCAGCCCTTTCCTGTGTCTCCAAGAATCATGAAAAAATCTGTTTTGAAAATTCCTCCACTTTTTTTCTATTTTATGTTTAGTTGTAACCAATTCAACCATTTAAAGTATATGAAATAAAGAAAACAAAATAAGCCTGTCCCTCTACCCTCCCTGCTTCCCAGAAGAATCACTGCTTGGAACGCAGGCTTTGAGATCATTTCTTTTTTTTTTTTTTTTTTTTGAGACGGAGTCTTGCTCAGTCACCCAGGCTGGAGTGCGGTGGCGCGATCTCAGCTCACTGCAAGCTCCGCCTCCCGGGTTCTCGCCATTCTCCTGCCTCAGCCTCCCGAGTAGCTGGGACTACAGGCGCCCGCCACTACGCCCGGCTAGTTTTTTTTTTTGTATTTTTAGTAGAGACGGGGTTTCACCGTGTTAGACAGGATGGTCTCGATCTCCTGACCTCGTGATCCGCCCGTCTCGGCCTCCCAAAGTGCTGGGATTACAGGCTTGAGCCACCGCGCCTGGCCGCTTTGAGATCATTTCTAAGCCTCTAGAATAGATGGGCGGTGAGGCACACGCACATACATAACACACAGACACACATGTATATACATACTTATGTATAATAAGTATAACATTGAATACATTATTTTCCAACTTGTTTTGAAACTTGCACTGAGAGATCGTTCCCTGTCTCCCCCATTTAAAAAAATACAATGCGCTCTTGTGTGCAGGGCTGTAACATGATGTATCTAACTAAGTATTCTCAGAGAGACGGGTAAATCCAGGGTTTTCTCTTACATCACCTCCTGCTTGTATGGGCATATGTAATCTGAGGGGCAGGGGAGAAGACAAAACCTCCTGCATCAAACACCCCTGCTCCTTCCTCTTTGTGAGCTCTGAAAGGCGTGAACAAACCACTGTTTCCTCCTGACCATGCCCCACAAGCCATGCCTTTGGGAAGGTCCAGGAGTGCTTCCCAAACAGCGAGCCTTGGAGGAAACATGCGGCTGGGCTGTTTTCCCAACGTCAGAGGGTAAAAAAGGGATCTCTTCATCTCCTGGCTGTGGGCAAGTCCTGCACCTAAGCCAGCCGGGGGTGCCTGGCCTTGGCTCTCAGCTCTTCCTATACCACAGCTATTTTTACTACACAGGAGAAGGCACAAAATGGGGACTCAAAGTTCCTTCTCATGGGCATCTTTCCCTTTCTAAACAAGATGGGGAAAGTCTCAAATTGGGGCCTGCAGAGCCCTGGCTGCCCCTAGAAGGACAGCTCTCTGTGTGGCCAGGCCTGGCCCATGACACTGCAAACCCTCTGTGGAACTAAGAGAGGCACAAAAAAGAAAAGAGCCTGCCACGGCTGGGACTGCAGGGGCAGCAAGGCTGGAGAATGAGCTCCTTCCCCGCCACCTACAGCAGCTGGGCCCGCCGGTCCCTTCCATGTGTGGGGCTCTCAGGAGGCCCCAGCCACACCACTTCCCTTCCTCTCAGAGCCCCAGATTCACGTTTCTGAGGCTGGGCTGGGATTTCCAGAAGAGGGAAGGAGCTTCAATTCCTATATGACTACGAGTCAGGCATCCACAGGAGGGCTGGCCAGCAGGGCCGGCGCGTGGGAAAGAGCGGTCCCCTCTGGCCCTGTCTTCGCGGGCTCATGGCACAGGCAGTAGGGCAAGCCCACCCATCTGACCAGCCAGCCCCCAAGGGGACCTGCAGCTCTGCCCCACCATCCCCATGTGAGCAGGGAAGTACAGGCAGCCCCTGCCCCTTCTCAAGGCTGCACCGAGCCTTCTCAAGCCCATGGCTGAGTTACTGAGCATTCAGAGCCGCCCCTCTCCTCTCCTCTCCCTCACTCCTGTGTCTCAGACTCTGCCCAGAGAGCAGGTGCTTCACCTACTGGTGAGTCAGGTGTGGGCAAGCAGGCGAGTCAGACACAGCAGGTCTACAAGCCAGTCAAAGACCTTTCTGTGACAATTCACCAGCACATGGCCTAATCCCCATCCAAGACAACATCCAGCCACATTTTCAAAATAAAGGAAACGAGGAGGTACTGTCTCTATTTGCATACACCCAATAGAACTTGTCCTCCCCTCACCCCAGGAAGAGGGCCGAAGCGTCTTTCTGTAGTCTCTCAAATACCCCATGACCAACTTTAGCAAATGAGGCAGTTGGAAACCCCGGCCAGGAAAGCTTAGAAAAACCCCAAGGCTCCACAGAAGACTGCATTCACCTGGAAAGCGGCCTGGCTCAGCCACATAGGAACCCCGCTGCAAAGAGGCTGGCCACTTCGAGGGGCTGCCCTGGGATCCAAAAACCCCAGAACACAGCCCAGGCGACAAGACAGCAGATGAGCCATGAACCCCGCGGAACTATGGAGGGTCTCAGAAGCAGTGGAGCAGCCTGAAGGTGGGGCTCAGAATTCCAGCGTTCACACACACTCCACTCCCTGGAGTCTGGAGCCAGTGAGGCAGGGAGGATGTGGGAGAGGAGAATAATGAAGGGGCTGAGCCCAACACACACACGCGCGCACTCACAGAAACTGCACTACCCACAGGAGGAGAGAGGAAAGCCACTTCAGCCAGGAAACAAGACTCTGGGCAAAAAGAACGATCCGATACCAAGGGAGGTTTCCTGGACACTGACATGTTAAGTGGCAAAACAGACGTCGACAGCAGGATCAGAAGACAAGGAAAGCTCCTATCGAGTGTATCTAAACAATAAAGATAAAAAATGAGAGAGAAAAAAAGGGAAATTAAAAATCAATTCCATACATTAGTCAAATCAGTGTGGTCCCAACACAAGCAGACATAGACCCATGGAACAGAAAACAGACCCCAGAAATCAACCCCCATGCATACTGTCAAATGATCTTCAACAAGGGGGTCAAGACCACAGAATGGTAAAAAGACTGTCTCTCCAATAAATGCGGTAGGGAAAACTACAGATATCCACAAGCAAAAGAACTCAGTTTAACCCTTCCCTTCTACCACATACAAAAATTACCTTTTGTATAATTTACCAAAAATGGATCAAAGACCTAAATGTAAGACCTAAAACTATAAAACTTTTTATAGTTTTAACTAAAATAGTGTAATAGTTTTATAAACAGAGAGAAAGCTTCATGATGTTGGATTTGGCAGTGATTTCTTAGATATGTCAGTAAGAGCACAGGCAACAAAAGCAAAGATACACAAAGGGAACTACACCAAACTTGAAAACTTGAAGGCACTGCAGGGCCAGGCTGGTGGGAGCAGGGGAAGCCAAAAGAAAAGTAGGTAAGCTCTAAGTCTGTTCTTCTTCCTGGCCCAGGATACACAGTCCTCCTGTGCCCAGCTTCTCCCCAGACACCTGCACATTAGCTCACCGCAACCTTGGCCTTATCAGTACTGCACAAAGCCCTCTTCAGCATGCAGCATAAACACTATTCTATAAAATCCCCAGTAAAGCTTTGTCTCTTTGCAGTCAGCTCCTCTCTTCCTGCTGTGCCTGTTGCTCCCTTGCAACGTATTTTTCTACTTTCTTTCCGCCCTTCTTACAGGTAGGTAAAAATACCTTACCTACCTGTACGGTATTTTTCTATTTTCTCTCTGCCTTTCTTGGTAAATTCTTCTTACCCCTGCGCTGCCAGCCCCAGATAGTTGCCGCTCAACTGTGACAATAACCAAAAAAATTCAAAACAGCATCTCAAAGAGATACAGTCATGTATCACTTAACAATGGTGATAAGTTCTGAAAATGTGTTGTTAGGTGATTTCGTGGTTGTGCAAACATCACAGAGTGTGGTAGGCATGGCCTACCACAAACCTAGGCTACAAGCAGGTTCATGTACTGAATACTGGAGGCAACTGTAACACAATGGTAATCTAAACATATCTAAACACAGAAAAGGTACAGAACTACAGTATTATAATCTTATGAGACCACCACTGTATATACAGTCCACTGCTGACTGAAACATTGTTACGTGGTATGTGACCATACATACAGTCATCCCTCAATATCCATAGGGGGTGGTTCCAGGACCCCTCATGAAAACCAAAATCATAGATGCTCAAGTCCCTCTCTAAAATTATGTAGTATTTGCCTATAACCTATGCATATCCTCCTGTATACTTTAAATCGCCTCTAGATTACGTATAATACTTAAGACAAGGTAAATGCTGTGTAAGTAGTTGTTATACCATATTGTTTAGGGAACAATGACAAGAAAACAAAAAGCCTCTACATGTTCAGTATAGAGGCAACCGTCACAGGCCTTAC
This sequence comes from Theropithecus gelada, assembly GCF_003255815.1. Taxonomy (NCBI): domain Eukaryota; kingdom Metazoa; phylum Chordata; class Mammalia; order Primates; family Cercopithecidae; genus Theropithecus; species Theropithecus gelada. The sequence continues at coordinate 96,713,717 of NC_037678.1, forward strand.
TACATTTTTTATTCATGGTTAGTTAAATCCACAGATGTGGAACCCAGAGATACAAAAGACTCACTGTACTTCTGTGTACAATAGAATATTATTACACCTCAAAAAGGAGGAAAATCTTGTCATTTGCAACAACATGGATGTGCCTAGAGGACATTAATGCTAAGTGAAATAAGGCTGACACAGAGAGACAAACGCCACAGACCTTACTCAGATGTGGACTCTAGAGCAGCTGGCTGCAGAGAAGCTAAGAGTGAACAGGAGTGACCAGGGGCTGGTGTCGGGGGACGTGGAGGTGTTGGGTAGGGGTGCAAAGTTTTGGGTAAGACATGAATAAGTTCTGGTGATCTACTGTACAACGTGGTGACTATAGTTAATAACGACATATTTTAAACTCAAAAATTGCTACGAGAGTAGATCTTAAATGTCACCACAAAAAGTATTAAGTATGAGAGGGGACACATATGTTAATTAGCTAGATTTAACAATTTTATAATGTATACATGTATGAAAACATCATTTTGTACACCATAAATACATGCCGTTTTTATTTGTCAGTTATACCTTTATAAACTGGTGTGAGGGAGAAGTTCTAGAGATCTGTTACAAACCTAAGCGAATCTAGTTAACATTACAGAACTGTACACTTAACAACGGTTAAGAGGGTAAACTTCATGTTGTGTTTTTTAACACCATTAAAGTAAAATATATTTTTTAAAAAGAAAGAAAGAAAAATGTTCAAAATATGGTGGCCTGCTTTCTGAAACTGCTCAACTCTGTTCTCCTGTAGCACTTCTATCTGGATTTTCTCCTTGCCTCCCTCTCCCGCAAAATAATCAATCCCGAAGCTCTACACATCCTCGAAAAGCCCAGAAAAGGGAGCCAAGGGAAAGCAAAGGGGAAGTGATTAGAATAATACAACACTTCTCCAAGCACACAGATGGAAAAGTCGTTCCGCTTGGGACAACAAATGAAAAGCACCCGCACCAAGCACACCCTCGGGAACCTCAGAGCAAACTAACGAGTGAGCCCGACAGATGTCCAGAGAGAAGGAGCAGTCCCACATCACAGCAGCAGGGATCAGAACAGCACCATGCCCGCAGCAGCAAGGCTGAAAGCTCAGAGCCAACCCAGGGCCTTCCACGTGCTCAGGGTAGTAGATGACTTTCCATCTACCCAAGAGGCTATAAAATCCACACTGAGCACACACTTCAGCAAAACAAGGGGTGAACCAAGAAAGCTGAAGACAAAGGCTCACAATCTGGGCTCCATCCAAGATGGGAGGCTTTGGTGTAGGAGCTCAGCCAGGCCAGGGATGGGAGGTGACCGACCCCAAACAGACTGCTGTGTACTGCCCACTGAGCATTTGGGAAAAATAGGGATAGGCTTTTGACAGGGCCGATGGAGCATTTGGAAAAAATCAGAGTAAATTCATTAAAAAGCGAGCCAGGGCCGGGTGCAGTGGCTCACGCCTATAAACACAACACTTTGGGAGGCCCAGGCAAGCAGATCACTTGAGGTCAGGAGTTTGAGACCAGCCTGGCCAATATGGTGAAATCCTGTCTCTACAAAAATACAAAAAAATACAAAAATTAGCTAGGCATGGTGGCGGGCGCCTGAAATCCCAGCTACTCAGGAGGCTGAGGCAAGAGAATCGCTTGAGCCTAGGGGGCAGAGGTTGCAGTAAGCTGAGATCATGCCACTGCATGGTCCAGGCTGGGCAATAGAGTGAGACTGTCTCCAAAAAAAAAAAAAAAAACAAAACAAAACGATAAGCCAGTAAAATCCCAGACAATATCAGCCTCTATAAAGCCAAACCCAGCAAAAGAGTAGAAGTATAATCACGGCCAACCTGTTGGTTCTGCAGTGGACAATGTTATGCAGTGACAACAGCAAAAATGCACAGTGGCCACTGGGGAGCCTAAAGAGTATAAGAAATAACAGCAGAATGAGGTTCCATTACCGTGTCCATACTCTGTATGCCATAAAACAGTATAGTTAGGGTATGGACATGAGTATCAGGAGAAATGTCTAAGACTGAAACGTGGTTGCCTCTAAGGAGACACATGGAGAGATGAAGGCAACAGAGCAGGGTAGTTGATGTCAACATACACTTTTTAAAACTTTCTGCCTTTCTTTGTTTTTGAAACAGAGTCTCCCTCGTGTCGGCTGCGGTGCGGTGGTGTTGATCACAGCTCACTGCAGCCTCAACCTCCTGGGCTCAAGCGATCCTCTCACCTCAGCCCCCAAGTAGCTGGGACTACAGGTGCGTATCACCCTGCCCGGTTACTTTTAAATTGTTCTGTACAGATGGGGCCTCCCTATGTTACCCGGGCTGGTCTCAAACTCCTGGGCTCAAGTGATCCTTCTACCTTGGCCTCCCAGAGGGCTGGGATTACAGGTGTGAGTCACCACATCTGGCCTGAATGTTTTCATTTTTAAGCCATGTAAGTATGTTATTTGACAAAACAAAAACTGACGTCAAAGAGCCGCGCACCTGCTGGCTCTGCACATACAACACAGCAGTGCTCCTGGGGAGGCGTGAGGTTCATTATGGAGCCAGTCCTCTCCACACACAAAAGTAAAACAGAGTACAGAATACCGGAGTAAACACTGAACTTCACAGACGCAGCACCGCACATGCACAGCAGCGTGGCTGTCAGGTAGCACCACCCTCTGCAGGGGACAGGGGCACGTCACGGGGAGGCCCCCTGGAGGGACGGCCCTGGGCTGCTGCCAGTGGAGGGTGGTTCTGGGGAGGAGGAACCCAGAAATGAGCTTTGTGCCTTCACCGTCCCATTGTGGGGGGCGCAGCTACCTCAGGACACTGTCTCCTTCAGGCCCACGGTGGCACCACAGGCCACCATTAACGGGGCTCCTGACAAGAGTCAAAATGCACGTCACGTTAATTGCACATCTACACTCTCATGCTTGCCGCTTGGTCTCTCTCCCTCCCCCTTTCTCAGGGACCCAGTCTCTACCCGCCCCAGCAGCATTCACAGGACCAACACGGTGCCCTGCCCAGGCTGGGGACTTCCCTGGGGTTGGAGCGTGGCTTATCTGGGTGAAAGACACCTCGGTGTGAGATGTTGGTGGCTGCCCCTGGCCCATCCCAACCCCGCAATGCCACTGGAAGATGAACATGTGTCACCGAATGAAGGGCAGGGAGGCATGGGCGTGGACTGTGCACCTCTGGCCCTGTCCTGAGGGGGGACTCCTGTGGTCGCCAGGCGAGGGGAGTTGTTTCTGTCCAGCTTCTTCCTCGGAAAGCAGGGGCTGAGAGGGGTGGGCTCCCCTACCTCTGCTGTGGCCTGTGGTCCTATGAAAAGGCCTCGCTCCTGGACAGTGGACGACCATGGAAGGGAGGAGTCTGCCAGGTCCTATAAAAATACTGCGTGATATATTTTCTTTCTTCCCCCACAACATAAATTATACCCACATTTGCTTTCCAGAGTTCTCTCAGCTCACCCCAGCTTCCTCTGAGTAAGGAATCCTTTGACGCCCTGGACCTGGTGTAGACGGTGGGTAGCCCTCAGGGGCACAGCCAGGGCAGACATGGTCGTAGGCTACCATGTGTGGCTGGCCAACCATGGCATGGCCTCTGCTCCCAGGCATGGACACGGCCTCCCCCCAGGGTCACAGTAGGGCTGGAGAGCACAGAACTGGGGAGAAGGACAGCTGCCCTAACTCTCCCCAGGGCTGGGGAGCACAGAACTGGGGAGCACAGGGGTGGGTAGCACAGAACTGGGGAGAGCACAGAACTGGGGAGCACAGGGGTGGGGAAGCACAGAACTTGGGAGCACAGGGCTGGGGAGCACAGGGCTGGGGAACACAGGGTAAGGGAGAACGGAGCTGGGCTTCAGGGTGGCAGCAGAAGACACTTGCCAGCCAGGGCTCTTGGGCTGTCAGCTGCTGCTGGAGAGGCCCTGCCCACTGACCTGCAGTGTTTGATCAAATGACATGAGTGTTGCCCTTAGTGACCGGCAGGCACTTGATAAATGTTACCAAAACGTACACTAACATGGGCAGGACTGGGGTCAGCTAGCCCTAGCAGTGCTGATGCCCAGAATCCAGTGTCCGATTTCCCTACAGCACAGCTGTGTGCACACTCATGGAATCAGCTGGGACAGCAGGGGTAAGGAGTCAACAAACAGCCATGCTCCTGCTGCCAGGGTCAACGGAGAGAGGCCAAGGTCACATGACGGGGTTCATAGCAGTGGGATCTTCCTGACCCATGCAGACAACCCTGGATAGACAGACGTTGGCAATGCTGACTCCATAGCCACAGAAAACCAGCAACCTGGCCCACACCTCGCTGAGAGGCCGCAGGGCCCCTGCGTGGCCAAGGCAGGCAGCTCAGCTCTGGGCAAGTCCCAGCTCCTGCCACTTGCGGCCTCATGGTCTACAGGGTGGACTAAAAACCTGCTACTAAGGAGGCGATGACTGAAAGGGCCAGGCGCTCCATACAGAGACTGCTGCTTACTCACTACACGCTGCCACCAGGGACACCAGAACTACCATCCCATGTACGTACAGGTGCCCAGAATCCGAGCCTCATGCTGCTCAAACCCTATTTCCAGGGGTGCCTTGCTGCAAATCAGCCTTCCCCTCCCTCCCTACTTGGAAATACAACCAATGCAAATGACAGAACACTGATGGGAGAAAGACAGCCGCCCACCTCTCCCCAGGGAGGCCACAGCGCGTGAGCTGCCCACCCACAGCCCTCTGTTTAGACTTCCCAAAGCCTCTGCGTGAAGGTAGAGGCAAGGACACCCCTTCTCTATCATCCTTCCACAGACCTCGGGGAGGAGGAAAGAAACAGGGAGCTTTCCCTGAACTCTCAGGACCAAGACATTCGTCCAGCACTGCCACTGCACACCCCTGCGGGTTCCCGGGAGCTCCCAGGCCTGCGCAGGCACCTCAGTGCAGTCTCACAACAAGCAGCTCACTATAATAATACACACTGTTTACCTGAGCAGTTCAGAGGCCTCTTCAGTTTCTTCTTCATGCAAACTGAATTATTAATACTCAGTATTCCACATGTGCATAAAATGTTTGCACATCAAAATCACTGGAAAACCTGGTCAGCATTCAGCAGCTGACAACAAAATTGATAAAAAGCAACACAGTTTCTCTTAGTTTCATTTTTGGAAACTGGAATGAGTAGGCTCTCAATAATCCTAATGCTATAAAGCTTGATTTAAGATACAAACATAAACTTTGCCAGCAAGTGAAAGAAAATCCTGTTTTCATCCAGAGGCGAAAAGCCTGTCCCCCAGCAAACTGGACACTGCCCCAAAGACAGATGATGTGGCCATCGCTCTGCAGGACCGTGCAGCCCTCTGGAGGCCGGAGGAGCAAGGTGTTGGTTTGCATTTAATTTAGTTAATTTATGCACAGTGACAAGGGAATTTAAGCTATGCCCCCCAGAATCCACTGGGCATTAAGGGCAGAGAAGGGATTCATGACCACTCAGAGGCAGCCTAGGTGTGCCGATCACCTAGGGACCCAGAGTGTCTGTAACAAGAAGCCATTCCCAACAAGGCTCTCTGTAAATCCCGCTCACCCAGAAAGAACAGGGCTGAGGCAGCCCTTTGAGGGTGCTCCTTTTTTATCTGGAAAGATGTTATAACCCCAATAAAACACTGAAGCTGGCGCCTACCTTCCAGCTGAGCGGACCTCAGTGCTACTTCAAATGGCCTTGCCAGCGGGAATCAAGCTTCACACTCCGGCAGTTCTGAGCTATTAGGATTAACTTCTGCTTTAACTGTTTTCATGGTTTTTGCTAATTTTTCAAAATTTTTGCTATTTATTCGTTTTGCAGGCACGGGCCTGAAATATCTCAACAATCAAGTTTGAAAGGCTATCCCTTTTTTTAAAAAAAATCAAATAAGGTTTAAGAAGCTTTTTTATTGTTCCAGTCCCAAAAATATAAAAATAAGCTTATACCTCATTTAAGTGTTAATCAGTATAATACTTACTTTCCCTACAAAGTAGATTTTCAGACTAAAAACTACAAAGATACCAAATGTTAAAACTGTCCTAGAACACCTATCTTTCTATGGTCTCCTAAAAAAAGACATCTCAGTACCTATCAATGCCAGACTGTGCTGTCAAAGTCTCTGGTTTTAATGTGGGTTCTGCCACTTTCTAGCTCTGTGGCCTTGGACACGTTACTTCACCTCCCTGAACCTCAGTTTCCTGATCTGAACAACCCAATTAGGACATTATGAGCATTAAAAGAGCTAATGCTAAGCATGCTAACATGTTAGGTACTGAGACCTGTGCCTAATAGATGGCAAGTACTGAATAAATGTTACCATGCCCCATTAAACAGGCAACTGTGTCTGGGACTGTACACATGTTTCTAACCATCTACAAGCTGGGTGGGCTTTTATAGCTTCCAAGATAAATAATCATATACAGCTAATGCTGTAAGTTCCTATTGTATGTCAATATATGTAAAGACTTTTATATCCATACATAATTATATTCATGCTAAGACTATAGCAAATATATATGTGTATCCATATAATTACAAAATACCCATACAATTATAGACATGAGATTATCCACATACACTTCTATGTATATAAAATGAGCTCTCTCTATATATATCATTACAAAAATAGGAAACTTTATTCTCAGCATCAATATTGACTTCTAACATAAATCTACTGTAAAGAAAGCAACAGTTCCTCTTTTTTACTGGAAATAGCCAATAACAGAAATAGAAGAAATGAGAGAACAAGAAGAGCACATTTGCAGCTACCACTGTAATAGCTGTAATAAGACAAGAATCATCTGTGTATGATCAAAAACACTGGGAGGAATGACATTGTGCACAATAGTGGAGCCGGAAGGTCTAGGGGGTCAGACGCTCCCACAGAAACTACTGAGCACCTGCAATCAACTATTTCAAAACTCTGGAATCATTTCAGATCCTTATGGGCCTGCTACCAACCCTGTTCCTCAGCCCCTGTTCCTGCTGCCCTAGAGCTGGAGGACAGCAGCCTGCACTCCTGGGATATCCGGCTGGTGCCAGAGTGGGCAGTGGGGACCCTGTCCTCCAAAGCACAGGTTCAGGGTTTTGGTTGGTCTAGTGGTTCCTTTAGGGAATGAAGCAGACCTTGCCTTGCATTCAGCCTTCCTGGGCTACAGAAGCTTCCCTCAAAAGCATCTATCAGAAGATACAAAGGGATGGGAGTACCTTTTGGGAAGGAAGAAACTTTGTCAGGTCACTGGCTGACTGTGAAGAACAAAAACTTCAGTCACTGCACACAAGAAAGATTATACAATTTGAAGAATGCAGAAAAAGAATGAAGAAAAATGAACACAGTCTAAAGGTCAAGTGAACAATCATACACATCAGAGGAGACTAGAATGGGGCAGAAAAAAACATTCACAGAAAAAATGGCCCAAAACTTCTCAAATCTGATGAAAGACATGCATATTTTGATCCAAAAGGTAAGAAACCCAAAAAGAATAGTCTTAAAGAGACCCACACTGAGACTCACTATAGCCATATGGTCAAACCCTGAAGGTAAATAGAGAATTCTGAAAGCAGCCAACCAGCAGCCCTCGGAGCTGCTCTACGGAATAGCCATTCTTTTGTTTCTTCACTTCTCTAATAAACTTGCTTTCACTAAAAAAAAAAAAAAAAAAAAAAAAATGCCCAGGCATGGTGGCTCAAGCCTGTAATCCCAGCACTTTTGGAGGCTGAGGCCGGCAGATCACTTGAGGTCAGGAGTTCAAGACCAACCTGGTCAACATGGTGAAACCCCCCCTCTACTAAAAATACAAAAGTTAGCCAGGGGTAGTGGCAGGCACTACTTGCCTGTAATCCCAGTTACTTGGGAGGCCGAGGCAGAGAGAAGAGGAGAGGAGAATTGCTTGAACCCGGGAGGTGGAGGCTGCAGTGAGCCAAGATCACGCCATTGCACTCCAGCCTGGGCAACAGAGCAAGACTCTGTCTTCAAAAAAAAAAAAAAAAGAAAAAGAAAAAGAAAGAAAGAAAAAGAAATATGGCTGTAGAAAATCCTAAAGATTACACAGACACACACACCCCCCTTCCAAATACCCACCTGCCTGTTAGAAACAATAAGTGAATTCAGCAAAATTGCAGGATACAAAATGAGCACTTAAATATCAGTTGCAGCCGGGTGTGGTGGCTCATGCCTGTAATCCCAGCACTTCGGGAGGCTAACGCACACAGACAGCTTGTGCTCTGGAGACCCAGACTAGCCTGGGCAACATGGCGAAACCCCATTTCTACAAAATATACAAAACTTAGCCGGGCGTGGGGGCGTGGTGCTCTGTGCCGGTAGTCCCAGCTACTCAGGAGACTGAGGTAGGAGTGAGGCAGGAGAATAGGGTCTGGGGGAGGGAACCTATGGCTGTTTCATGCCCAACTAAATTGAAAGGAAAACCCTAACTTTCAACGCCTAAGTAACAAAAGGACCAGAGGCTACTCCCTTTGCAAACCCCCAACCTTTTCTGCGTGGTAGATGGGAAATTGGCTGTCCCCAACCAATCATACTGATTGTGGGTGGAGTCCTCTTTTGCAACTTCGCAACTTTACCTTAGCCTCTGATTGGCTGCAAAATGCAACCAATCAGATGTTGCACAAGAGTGTAACATTTGTAACTCCATTTCAGCCTCTGATTGATGCTGAAAGCAACCGACTGCAGGCCACCACTTCATTTCCATGAGGTGAGCATGAAGTGGCCAATGGCAAACCTCTAGCTGGAGGATTTGGGACAGAATATTCTGTATGCAGGCCCTTGAGGTGCTGCTCAGCCCGCTCCCACCACACACCGTGGAGTGTACTTTCGTTTTCAATAAATCCTTGCTTTGGCTCTTTCATGGCTTCATTCTTTCTTTGCTTTGCTGGGTGTTTTGTCCAATTCTTTGTTCAAAATGCCAAGAAGCTGGACAACTTGGAGTCAACACCCTCCACCAGTAACAGGTGGATCACTTGAGCCCAGGAGGCAGAGACTGCAGTGAGCGAAGACTACGCCACTGCACTCCAGCCACAGCAACAGAGTGAGACTGTGTCTCAAAAACAAACAAACAAACAAACAAAAAATCAGTTGCAATTCTATATACCAGCAATGAACAACCTGAAAAGGAAATTAGGAAAACAACTCCATTCATAATAGCATCAAAAGGAATAAAATACTTTCAAACAAATTCAATGCAATCCCCAACAAAATCCCGAAGTCACATTTTGGAGAAATGAAAAAGCCCATCCTTGAATTTATATAAAATATTGAGTGACCCCTAATAGCCAAAACAATCTTGAAAAAGAAGAACCAAGTTGGAGCACTCAAACTTCCCAGTTCTGGAGCTCACTACAAGGCCACAGAGTAATCAAAACACTGTAGTAATGGAAAGAATGAAGCTGGACTCTTACCTTACATCATATATAAAAATTAGGCCAGGTGTGGTGGCTCAGGCCTGTAATCCCAGCACTTCGGGAGGCCAAGGTGGGTGGATCACCTCAGGTCAGGAGTTCAAGACCAGCCTGCCCAACATGGCAAAACCCTGTCTCTACTAAACATACAAAAAATTAGCCGGGCCTGGTGGCAGGCACCTGTAATCCCAGCTACTCGGGAGGCTTAGGCAGGAGAATCACTTGAACCCAGAAGGCAGAGCCTGCAGTGAACTGAGATCGCACCACTGCACTCCAGCCTGGGTGACAAGAGCGAAACTCCATCTAAAAAAATAAACAATAAATAAAAATGGGTTAAACAAAAAGGTAAAGGCTAAAACTATAAAACTCTTAAAAGAAAACATAGGAGAAAAGATTCAGGACACTGGATTTGGCAAGCATTTCTGGATGGCACCAAAAGCACAGGTAACAACAGGAAAAATAAAATCAGATAAATTTTCATCAAAATTAAAAATTTTGTGCATCAAAAGACACTACCAAGAGAACAGATACTCCAAATACCTTGATTTGACTATTATACATCATATGCCTGTATCGAAACATCACATGCACCTCATAAATATGCATAACTATTATGTGTCCATAATAATTAAAAATATTTTTCTTTTTTTGAGATAGAATCTTGCCTATGGCCCAGGTTGGAGGGCAGCAGCACAATCATGTTTCACTGTATCCTCAACCTCCAGGGTTCAAGTGATCCTCCTACCTCAGGCTCCTGAGTAGCTGGGAGTACAGATGTACACCACCACTCCTGGCTTTTTTTTTTTTTTTTTTTAATTTTTTTTGTTGACATGGGGGTCTCATTATATTGCCTAGGCTGCTCTCAAACTCCTGTGTTCCAGCAATCCTTTTGCCTTGGCCTCCCAAAGTGCTGGGGTAACAGGCATGAGCCAGCGCGCGCAGCCAAAAAAACTTTTTTTTTTTTTTTTGAGACAGAGTTTTGCTCTTGTTGCCCAGGCTGGAGTGCAACTGCACAATCTCAGCTCACTGCAACCTCTGGCTTCCCAAGTTCAAGCGATTCTCCTGCCTCAACCTCCTCAGTAGCTGGGATTACAGGCGTGTGCCACCACACCCAGCTAATTTTGTATTTTTTTTTTTTTAGTAGAGACAGGGTTTCACCATGTTAGTGAGGCTGGTCTCAGACTCCTGACCTCAAGTGATCCACCTGCCTTGGGCTTCCAAAGTGCTGGGATTACAGGCGTGAGCCACCGCGCCTGGCCAAAAAACACTTTTTAAAGACACTATTAAGAGAGAGAAACACAGATGGACACACAGTGGTGTGTGCCTGTAGTACCAGCTACTTGGGAGGCTGAGGCAGTAGAATTGCTTGAGCCCAGGTGCTTCAAGTCCAGCCCAGGCAAATAGCAAAACCTTGTCTCTTAAGAAGAGAGAGAATCTATGCAATAGAAAATACCTGATAAAGAATTAATATCCAGAATAAAAAATACTACAAGTCAACAATAAAAACCCAATTCAAAAATGAGCAAAGGGGTGTGGTAGCTCACACCTGTGGTCCCAGCACTTTGGAAGGCCAAGGCGGGCAGATCACTTGAGGTCAGGAGTTTGCGACCAGCCTGGCCAACATGGTGAAACCCCATCTCTACTAAAATTACAAAAATTAGCCAGGTGGGGGTGGTGGCTGCCTGTAATCTCAGCTACTCGGGAGGCTGAGGCAGAAGAATCACTTGAACCTAGGAGGCAGAGGTTGTAGTGAGCAAGATTGTGCCAGTGCAGTCCAGTCTGGGTGACAGAGCCCTGTCTCAAAAAAAAAAAAACAAGGCAGATATAAAAAATTCAATTGTAGGACGGGCATGGTGGCTCATGCCTATAAGGCCAGCACTTTGGGAGGCTGAGGGGGGTGTACTACTTGAGGCCATGAGTTCAAGACCAGCCTGGCCAACATGGTGAAATTCCATCTCTACTAATACAAAACAATTAGTTGTGATGGTGAACACCTGTAATCCCAGCGACTCAGGAGGCTGAGGCAAAAGAATCACTTGAACCCAGGAGGCGGAGGTTGCAGTGAGCCAAGATCATGCCACTGCACTCTAGCCTAGGCTACAGATAGATCCTCTGTCTCAAAAAAAAAAAAAAAAAAATTCAATTTTATTTCTATATACATGCAATGAACAATCCTACTAGAGCATCAAAAAGAATAAAATACTTAGGTATAAATTTAATTTAAAAATGTAAAACCTATACTCTGGAAACAAACATAGTTGAAAGAAACTTAAGCCAGATGTGGTGGCTGGTATCTGTAATCCTAGCACTTTGGAAAGCCAAGGCAGGCAGACTGCTTTAGCCCAGGATTTCAAGACCAGCCTTGGTAACATAGTGAGACCTCATCTTTACAAAAAATGAAAAAAATCAGCCGGGCATAGTAGCGTGCACCTATAGTCCCAGCTACTTGGGAGGCTGAAGTTGCAGGATCTCTTGAGCTTGAGAGATTGAGGCTGCAGTGAGCCAAGACTGCACCACTGCACTCCAGCCTGGACCCTGGGCAACAGGGCAAGGCTATGTCTCCAAAAAAAAAAAAAAAAAAAAGTTTAAAAGCAACTAAATAAATGGAGACACATCTGTGGTAGTTCCTCAAAGATATATTCACTTCTTAATATCTGCAACCTGTGAATATTATCTTATATATTAATAGCAAAGAAAGTTAAGTAGATTAAGGATCTTGAGAGGAGGAGTTTATCCAAGATTATCCAGGTGGGACGTGATGTAATTACATATAGCCTCATGAAAGGCAGAAAGAATTTTGAGAGAGAAGAGGAGAGGGCTGTGTGACAAGACGCAGAGGCTGGAGTGACGCAGCCATAAGCCAAGGAATGCCTGCAGCCCCCAGAAGCTGAACAAGCCAAGGCACAAATTCTTCCCTGGAATCTAGAGAGAGCAAGCAGCCCTGCCAACACCTTGTGTTTAGACTTCTGGCCTCCATGACTGTCACAGGATAGATTTCTGTTGTTTAACCGTAACTCAATTTGTTGTAATTTGGTACAGCAGCCCTAGTAACTAATACAACATCCCAAGTCTCAGTGTTGTTAAGACGGCTGTAACTCCCTCACCCATCACAGAGTTGATGCATTCTCTACCAAAATCCCAGCTGGCTTCTTTACAGAAATTAACTAGTTGACCTTAAAATTCAGATGGAAATTCAAGGGACCAAGAATTACCAAAACAATCCTGGAAAAGAAGAGCTAGATATTCCCACTCAATTGCAAAACTTACTACAAAGGTACAGTGCAGTATGGTACTAGCATAAAGACAGACACACAGACAAATGGAATAGCATTGAGAGTCCAGAAATAAACCCTTGGATTTACAGTCCATTGATTTTCTTTCTTTCTTTTTTTTTTTTTTCTGAGATGGAGTCTGGCTCTCTTGCCCAGGCTAGAGTGTAATGGCGCCATCTCAACTCACTGCAACCTCCGCCTCCCGGATTAAAGCAATTCTCCTGCCTCACCCTCCCAAGTAGCTGGGATTACAGGCATGCACCACCACGCTCAGCTAATTTTTGTACTTTTAGTAGAGACAGGGTTTCACCATGTTGGCCAGGCTGGTCTCAAACTCCTGACCTCATGTGATCCACCTGCCTCAGCCTCCCACAGTGCTGGGATTACAGGTGTGAGCACCTGGCCCAAAGCACTCTTAAAACTCAAGAAGGCCGGGCATGGTGGCTCACACCTATAATGCCAGTACTTTGGGAGGCCAAGGTGAGTGGATCACCTGAGGTGAGGAGTTCAAGACCAGCCTGGCCAACATGGTGAAACTTCATCTCTACTAAAAATACAAAACTAGCCAGGCGTGGTGGCACACGGCTGTAATCCCAGCTACTCGGAAGGCTGAGGCAGAAGAATCACTTGAACCCAGGAAGCAAGATTGCAGTGAGCCGAGATCACGCCACTGCACTCCAGCCTGGGCAACAAGAGCAAGACTCTGTCTCAAAAAACAACAACAACAACAACAAAAACTCAACAATAAGAAAAAAGCCTCAATTGAACAATGGGCAGAAGATGTGAACATCTCACCTAAGAACATATACAAATGGCAAATATGCATATGAAGATGCTCAACATTATATGCCCCACGGGAACCACAAACAAAACAAAGAGACACCATGACACACCCATTAGCATAGCCAAAATGCAAAATACTAATACCACCAAATACTGACAAGAATCAGGAGCAACTGAAACTCATGTTCACTGCTGCTGGGAATGTAAATGGGACAGCCTCTCTGGAAGACAGTTTGGCAGTTTCTTACAAAACCAAACATATTCTTACAATGCAATCCAACAATTGTACTCCTTGGTATTTCCTTAAATAAGTTGAAAACTTATGTCCACACAAAAACTGTACCTGGATATTTATCGCAGCTTCATTCAGAACTGCCAAAACTTGGGTGCAACTAAGATGTCTTTCAGTAGTTGAATAGATAAACTGGTACATCAGATAATGGACTATTATTCAGCACTAAGAAGAAATAAGTGATCCTCTTGTAGTTCGTAAGTGTGATAGCTGGGTGTTCACATGCATGTGTGAGATGTGCTACCCTGAAACCTTGTTATGATGGTGGGGGCATTACTCATCTAACATGAAAAGAAGAAAAAGAAAAAAGAAAATTTCTGAACTATGAAGGCATCAAAATACATGAAGGAATCTTAGATGCATATTGCTAAGTGACAGAAGGCAATGTGAAAGGCTACATTCTATACAATTCCAACTATATGACTTTGTAAAAGCGAAAAGTGTGGAGATGGTAAAAAGATCAGTGGTTGCCAGGAGTGGAGGGAAAGGAGGGATGAACAGGGGGAGTACAGAGGAATTTCAGGTTAGTAGAACTTTTCCGTAATATACTACAATAGCGGATGCATGTCATTTTACATTTGTTAAAACCCACAGAATGTACACCACCAAGAATAAACCCTAATATAAACCTTGGTCTCTGGAGGGGGATGACGTGTCGACGTGGGTTCAACAAGTACAATGAAAGCACCAAGCTGGGGCAGGACACTGATGGTGAAGGAGGCTGTGCACGGCAGAAGCGGAGGGCGTGTGGGATCTCTCTTCTATCCTGCTCAATATTGCCATGAACCAAAACCGGCTCTAGAAAATAAAGTCTTTTTTTTTCTTTTGAGACAGTCTCACTCTGTCACCCAGGCTAGAGTGCAGTGGTATGATCTCGGCTCACTGCAAGCTCCGCCTCCCAGCTTCACACCATTCTGCTGCCTCAGCCTCCCGAGTAGCTGGGTCTACAGGTGCCCACTACCACGTCCCGCTAATTTTTTGTATTTTTTTTAGTAGAGGCGGGGTTTCACCATGTTGGCCAGGATGGTCTCAATCTCCTGACCTTGTGATCTGCCCGCCTCAGCCTCCCAAAGTGCTGGGATTACAGGCGTGAGCCACCGCGCCTGGCCAATAAAGTCATCTTTTTAAGTAAAGGAGAAATTAAGACATTTTCAAGTAAACAAAAACTGGGAGAGTTCTTCAGTAGCAGATCTAACCAACAAGAAATACTAAAGAGAGTCCTTCAGGCTAAAACAAAAGGATGCTAGACTAAAATCAATATGAAGAAATAAAAAGTACCAATAATGGTAACCGTATCAGTAAATACAAAAGTTAATATTAATCAATTTTTGTATTTAACTTCATTCCCCTTCATTTGGTATAAAAGACCAATTATACATAATTTGCACAATACGATAATTATGTATCTATCTTGATGAGTACAAAATGTTTAAAGATGTAATTTGTGATAATGACAGCATAAAGAGGGAGGAACAGAGCTATCCAGAAGGAAAGTTTTTGCATACTATTGTGATATTATGAGATATACATATATGTTGGTTTCATCCACAGCACATTATCCAACTTTCAGATATTTTTTACAATCTGATAGGTTAAATTAAAAATCACATCTTCCTATAGGTTTCATTGACAAACAGCTTTTTGGAGGAATAAGCAATTTTGTTTTAACATTGGGGAACTTGAGGTCTCAGATGCAGATACTGGAGCTGACATGAAGCCCAAGTCAGCCTGACTGGGAAGCCTGTCATCTTCACCACGGCTGGGTTGCCCTGCCAGGCTCTGCCGATACAAGAAATCCATTGACACCCATGTGGGGTCTGGAATCAGTCTAGTGACTGTTCTCCTGCTCTCAGGGTTGAACCCTCTGGTCCCTCTGCCACAACATCTGTGAGATCCCAGCCTCGCTCAGTCCTGATCCTGCCATGCCACCCGCTGTGGGCACACATGACCCCAGCGATGAGTGTGTGGCAGCTTAACCAGCCTCCTATCAATAGACACTTAGGTTGTTTCCAATCTGCTGTGGTTTGGATGTCCGTCCCCTCCAAATCTCATGTTGAAATGTGATCCCATGTTGGAGGTAAGGCCTGATGGGAGGTGTTTAGGTCCCAGGGGCAAACCTGGCATGAATGGCTTGATGCTGTCCTCACAATAATGACTGAGCTCTTGCTCTGAGTCCATGAGAGATCTGGTAGTTTAAAAATGTGTGGCATCTCCCTGCCTCCCTCGCTCCCGCTCTCAGTACCTGCTCTCCCTTCACCTTCCACCATGACTGGAAGCTTCCTGAGGCCTCATCAGAAGCAGGGCAGATGACTGTGCCATGCTTGTACAGCCTGCAGAACGGTGAGCCAATTAAACCTCTTTCCTTTATGAATTGCCCAGTCTCAGATATTTCTTTATAGCAATGCAAGAGCAGCCTAACACACAATCTTTTGCTAATATAAACAATGCTGTAATAAATAACCTCTGAGGGATAAATTCCTAGAAGTGGAGCCCTTGGGCCATGAGTGTGCATCTTTTCCATATGGAAAGCTATCGCTAAAACGTCTTCCACAGAAGTTACACCAATGCACAGTCCCACGAGCAACAGATGAGGCTGCCTCTCTGTCCCTTGGCAACACAGCACATTATCCAACTTTCAGATATTTTTTACAATCTGATAGGTTAAAAAAAAACACATCTTCCTATAGGTTTCATTGACAAACAGCTTTTTGAAGGAATAAGCAATTACTCAATGTCTGCTCTAGGTAAATCTTAGATAATCTGATGGATTACAAAAGATATAAAAGAAACGTTCTCAGCTCGCAAGCCCAAAGTCAGGTGTGACTGACGGAATATGCACACGACACCAGTTAGGAACATGAAGCAGCATGTCTGGTCAAAAGGGAGACGGGACGCAGTAGCAAGCATCTCAGGCTGTCTCCATCAACACCTGCTGGGCCTCAGTTTCTTCTTATGTAAAATCGGGGCATGAAATCAGATGAATCCCAAGATCCCTTCCATTTTTGAAATTCTATATTGAATAGAACATAGTCGAACTCATTTTAAATCTGGGTTCTTTGCAAATAACCCATGTTGGCCAGCAGGGTGTGACAACGGCACTGTGTCCCCACCCTCCTGACTCTGGGCACGAGGCTGCATTCAGTGCTAGAGCTTTACGACACTGCTGCCCTTGCCCCAGCCTAGAACCATAATTTGGTTCCAGACACCACAACAGGCAAGTGTTAGAATGGAAGGTGTAAGAGGAACCTTGTCCAGCAGTGGTGACGAAACCACACTCAACTAGCCTCACTCACACATATTCTCACCTCTGTTCACTGCCCACAATTTGACACGTGGAATCTGGACGGGAAAACAGTGATGCTGAGTGGCCCCAGGCAACTCCTGGCTCTGGCCTCACCAGCACCCACATAACAGGATAAAGGAGGCGCACAGGGCTGATGGGCCCACAGAACCATCTATCTTTAGACCAAAGACAGTGAAGGCACAGGAAGGCATCTTTCGTTAGTTCTACCCTGCATCTCCTATTTCTCAACTTGTAGTAAAAGTATGAATTACTTTCAAGGAATGAGCAGGATGCAGACAGATTAAAAAACAGATTTGCACGTGACCTGACTATGCTGAAAGGCCACTCTGGCATAAAATATTTGAGGTGCTTAGGAGAACAGGAAGTGGAATCTTTGGAAACTTCAGAAGTTCAGTCCCAGGGGCCAAATCTTTGTTTCAGATGCATGGGTCCTTGTGAGAAGTCTGGCTGCTCTGAGCCCCACAACGCTGGAGTCTGTATTTTTCACATTACGATTCCTAAACTCAACTCTCTCCAAAAGCTAGCATTGGCATGAAACAAGCAGCCACAAAAAGGTTTTTCCTCTGGCAGGAACCAAGCTGGGTGCAGGGAAAAGACATTTGCTAAAACAAACTTCTGGTTCCTGAGCACCCCAAACAACTTTTACTGGGTCTAATCATTGCTGGCCAATCTCCCTTGACAGGATGAATTCTTAAATAAACAAATCTGTCTTCAAGCTGCATTTGTTAAAACAGCAGATGGAGATTGAACTGAGCTGAGGAGGAACAGAGCTCTTTATCTCAGTAAGTAATGACAAGCGAGATGAGGGACTGAGGCAGACGTCTCAACCCTCAGGGCCTATTAAGGAGCTTTAGGGAGCATCCAGGAAAACCCAGAGCGACAGCTACATATGTGGCTGTTTTCCTGAAGAGGTTTTCTGGAGGTTTAGTAATTACATATTCCTTTAAAGTGGGGAAGGCATGTGGGAAGAGGGACAGGTAGGCAGTAAGGCGAACGGTTCTATTCCCATGGGCCTTGAGCTGGTGCCCAGTAAATCTATATTTTACATAAGATAAGGTGAATGTCTGACGAGGAGGAAGGACTAAAGAAGTCAGTTCCACAGACATCTCCCAGGTAGGTAGAGAAGGGAGTCTTGTCTTTGCTCTGCACATGGGAAGATAATCAACATTAACAGTGTGGAGTTTCAGGAGCCAGACTTAGACTGTAGACCTAAAGTCTCCCCTTTTCCATACATTGGCATGTCCTCATGTATGGGAGGTGAAAACCAAAAATAAAATTCTGAGCCCCCCCAATCATCCCCTCCTCTCAGCCAAGGGCATTCCAAAGTTAACCTAAAGAACCAGTTCAGGCATGATGGGATGGGGGGTTGGACTGTCCCATTATACCCTCCTCTCTTTAGGAGAATTCAGGCCCAACTGACCAGCATTAACATTAAAACAGATCTCAAGACTGACAAAGCCGACTCCTATAGCAATAAGATACCAGATACCAGCTTGACTCTAGTACAGCGTCACAAGACAGATAGCAAGCCCTGGAAGTACTTTATTACACACTACATTGCTTTGCCATATCTTGAAGCAGTCCTGCAAAGCTGTCTCTTGTGGGGAAAATCTACATTCTGAAGAGAATCTCCTTCCTTTTCCAGGCCTTCTTCCTGATCCAGGAGAGAATCAGCTCTGATAAGACACATTTACAATGGATTCTCTCTGAAGCCTGCTACCTGGAGGCTCCCTAAGTATAATGGGAGCCCTGGTCTCCATAACCCCTTTTCTTTCTTTGTTGTTTTTTTGTTTTTTGAGATAGAGTCTCACTCTGTTGCCCAGGCTGGAGTGCAGTGGCGCAATCTCAGCTCAAGGCAACCTCCACCTCCCAGGTTCAAGCAATTCTCCTGCCTCAGCCTCCTGAGTAGCTGGGACCACAGGTGCATGCCACCACACCTGCCACACCTGGCTAACTGTTTGTATTTTTAGTAGAGACAGGGTTTCACCATGTTGGCCAGGCTGGTCTTGAACTCCTGGCCTCAGGTGATCTGCCCACCTTGGCCTCCCAAAGTGCTGGGATTACAGGCGTGAGCCACTTGTGTGCCTGGCCTCACAGCCCCTTATCTTAACCTAGACATTCCCTTCCATTGATTCTCTGTTTTTAGACAATAACTTAACTTTTTCAACCAATTGCCAACTGGAACATCTTTGAATCTACCTATGACCTGGAAGCCCCCACCCTACCGCTTTGAATTGTCCCACCTTTCCGGACGGACCAATGTACATTTTACATACACTGATTGATGTTTTATGTCTCCCTAAAATGTATAAAACCAGCCTCTCACCTGACCACCTTGGGCACATGTTCTTGGGATCTCCTGAGGCTCTTGTATTTGGCTCAGAATAAATCTCTTCAAGTATTTTTCAGAGTTTGACTCTTTTTAACAATAGAGACCAGCAAAGAATTGACCAGTGAAAAATCTGTGGGGGCAGACCTTTACAGATACCCGAGGTCCGTGACCTTTCCTTAGTAATAGTTGTTCATTTGGAAACAACACCTCACGTGACTCAGCCTCTGGGCTTAACCTTCCCTTTACATAAGAAGTTTTACATAAGAAGTTTTGGAGTCCTGAGATTTCTAATTGGCCTTTAAAAACTAAAAATAAAATCTTAAGCCCCCACTCAGTGAACCAAGGGGACCCCAGAAAAAACTTAAAAACTGAATTTCCAGCCATGATGGGAAAGTCAGACATTATATCCCGCTCCTTTTGGAGTTCAGGCACAACTGACCAGCATTAATGTTAAACAAGAGATCCTAACACTGACAGAACAGACCCTTTGTGACAAGAAGATACCAAGTTATAAACAGGACACAAGGCCATGCCAGACAAAGTTTACGTCATGCACCCCTGCAGGTCGCCCTGACCCCATGTCCTAGGTAGCGACTTTCTTAATTCCAGCTTTCCCTTCTGCTGAGTCCAAAACTTTAGACAATGCTTCACTCCTTTAACCAACGGCAAATTAAAGAATCTCTAAATCCACCCATGACCTGCAAGCCCCCCACTTCAAGATATATCCCACCTTTTGAGGCCAAACTAATGTCTGGCCTCCACATACTGACGTATGACTTTGCCTGTGACTTTTGCTTCCCTAAAATGCGTAAGACAGAGTCGTGCCCTAACTGCCTCGGGACCACTTATCAAGGCTTCCTGGGTTTGTGTTTTCCCCAGGCCACGGTCAATCATATTGGTTCAGAATAAACCTCCTTAAGACATTTTACAGTTTGGGTTTTCCATTAACACCTTCACAGCATAAACTTGAGTTTTTAAATTTGAGCAGGTTCAGCAGGTTTCCCCCAGGTGGATTCTGACTGAATAGTTTATGAGTCATTTCTCTATCCCTGTTATTCAATCCAAGCTTTCCTGGGTAAGTGCTTTCTTACCTGCCTGTGCCCCTCAATCAGAACATCAGAGTCAGAAGGTAATCAGAACCAAGAAAAATTTAACCCAAAAAAGATCTAGAATAAAATGCAGCTTTTGCTTCACCCCTAAAAGAGTGGGAAATTTGACTACATAAAAGTCAAAATTTCTACATATGAAAAAATAAAATCAGAAGATAAATGACAAACGAGAAGATAATTTTAATGTAACTCACGGGCCAAAGGTTAATCCCCTTAATAAAGAGCTCCTAAAATCAGTACTGAAATAACTTACCCTGCCCCCACCCTCCAAAAGCAAAGGATCTAGATTATAAAGAGGGAAAAACAAATGGCTCTTGAGCCTGTGGAGAGCTGCTCCACTGTGCTCATTGGGAGAGATACCAAGCCCACTGAGAGGACTTTTCCCCTATCAGACTGTGCCTCGGGTCAGCTGGGCTGCTGTGACAAGGCACCGTGACCGGGTGGCTGAAACAGAACGTATTTCCCTCTGTTCCAGAGCCTGGAACTCCCAGATGAGGCGTCTCATCAAGAAGCAGGCGTGGCTTCTTCTTTGACCTCTCCTCGGCTTCCAGATGTCTCCCCTGCATATGCCTGTGTCCTCATCTCTTCTCATAAGGACACCAGTCATACAGAACCAGGGCCACCCTTATGGCCTCATGTGATACTGTGGTGTAGTAAGAAGTGTATGTTTAGTCTTGGTTCTAAATTCCTAACATACAGCTCCCAAAACCCTCGGAATTTCCTGACTAATATGGGTGAGAGGGGCATCTTCTGTTATTCATAATAAGCCCCTTTCAACTACACCAGTGTTTATACTACTGCAGTGACTCTAGGAGGAAACGGCTGGTTACCAGATGAACCAACACTGGGATTAGGATAATCCCACCCACAGCCTCCAGGGTGGGCGGGGCTGCAGCTAAACCCCATCTGCCTCTTCATCTGCTATTCATCCACATTCTTGGTCACAGCTTCATAACAAACTGGTAAACATTTGTAAATGTTTCCTTGAGCTTTGCAAGCCACCCAATCAGATGATCAATCCCCAGAGATGGTCTTGGGGACTCCTGATTTAAAGTCAGTCATTCAGATGCACAGGTCACAACCTGGGACTTGTGACTGGCTTCTGAACTGGGGGAAGCCAAATGGAACTGAGCCCTTAACCTATGGGGTCTGTACTAACTCCAGGTAGTGTAGAACTGGGTTACATTCTAGGACATCCAGTGGTCTCTGAAGAGAACTGGAGAACTGCGTGGTGTGGAAAGACCACACGTTTCATGTTAGAAGTGTTCTGTTGAGTAGAGAAACCATGTTTTCCATTTTACTTTTCACTCGATTACCTCTTTAAAGAACCTGTCTCCAAATACAATCACATTCTGAGGTACTGGAGGTTAGGGCCTCATACACACTGATGGGAAATAAACCGGGGCAACTTGTCAGCATCTTGTCAGCATCTACGGACAGCAACTTGTCAGCATCAAAATTTTAACGTGCATTTCACAAAAGAAGATGCATTAATGGGCAATAAGTGCACAGAAAGATGCTCAACAGTATAAGTCATTAGGGAAATGCAAATCAAACTAATGAGATAATCCTGCACACTGCCTGGGATAGCTATGCTCCTGGGATCGACTGGGCAGATGCACTGCAATGCTGGTCTTCCCCAAGGTTCCTGCCCTGTCCCTCCTTGCCATGGGGGCACATTTAAGGAGGGCCACTGCCACTCACGCCAGTCTAGTGCAGCTTGGTCTGGGGAGTTCTGCTGCACTCCTGGGCAGCTGTGTGGCCTGAGTCAAGCTGCTTATGCTTTCTGGGCCTGAGCTTTCTGAGATATCAAATGAGGAAGCCAAACCTGACCCCAGGCCCCTTTGGGCTCCAAAATTCTCATTCTCTTGGGCCCAGCACAATGCCTCCTGGGCTCCCCTCACCACTGAGCTCCACAAGAGTCCTGAGGGGGAAATCAGAGGACACCAAGCAGCCTGGTCTTGAACAGGGTGTTCTGGAGATGGCCATTACCTGAGCGTGCCAGATTATGGGCTGGCCCTGGGCACCCACGGCCACAGTTCCCACACCCAGCCTCACCCAAGGCTGACCCCAGCACCATGGCCACAGCTCCCAAACCCAGACTCACCCAGGGCTGACCCCAGCACTCATGGCCACAGCTCCCACACCCAGCCTCATCCAGAATCCAAGCTCGCCCTGGACACTGTCTCTCTGGCCATTGCTCAGCATGGACCTGGCTCTTAATGAACCCTCCATCGAGATCTGCTGAGTCTCACTTCCTCTCTCCCTCTCCTGCTCTGTGCTAGGAAAAAGGCAATGTGAGTTTTTCTTTTACATCCAAACAAAAGCTGGCCGCTCATCATGCATGAGTGGAAGCAAATCAGTTTCGTGGCCTGAGGTCGTGCAGCACACGGTGAGCAGGTGAGCAACCTTAGCGGGGAAGCCCACTCGGACCTCGGAGCCCCAGCACGCCCATTCAGCCGTCTGGGCCACTCTTTCCAACCAACTCCACAATGTCCCTAACATGTTTTTTAAAAAATGTTTCCACACAGGAAAAGTCAAAAGTTAGGAAAATTGCAGAACTCCAGCTATAATATTTACAAGGTTCTAGCTAAGCTTGCCATACACGTCTGCCAACATGCTTCTAAAAGAGGAAAACTTTTAGAGCCAAAAGAATGAAATAAAGTGGATCAGAAGTAAATTCAACACTGATAGGGCAGTGAAAAGAACACATGAAACACTTGGCATCTATTTATCAAAAGGAATTTGTCTCTCCAAACACTGGCTCACATCATGTTTACTTGAAGAAAAAAGGGGGTGGATACAGTGGCTCATGCCTGTAATCCCAGGACTTTGGGAGGCTGTGGTAGGAAGATCACTTGAGGCCAGGAGTTCAGGAACAGCCTGAGCAACATAGTGAGACTGTCTAGAAAACAGAAAAATTAGCCGGGCATGGTGGCATGCACCTGTATTCCCACCTACTTGGGAGGCTGAGGTGGGAGGACCACTTGAGCCTGAGAGGTTAAGGCTGTGGTGACCCGTGACTGTACCACTGCATGATGAAGGGGGCCTGCCCCTCCCCACCTGTGAGTATTTCTTGCAAGGTGGAGACGAGAGACTGAGAAAAGAAATAAGACACAGAGGAAAAGTGGGTCCAGGGACCAGCGCTCAGCAAGCGAGGACCTGCACCGGCACTGGTCTCTGAGTTCCCTCAGTATTTATTGATCACTATCTCTACTATCTCAGCGAGGGGGATGTGGCAGGACTATAGGGAGAGGGTCAGCAGGAAAACATGTGAGCAAAGGACTGTGTGTCACAAATAAGTTTAAGGAAAGGTGCTGCGCCTGGACGTGCACATAGGCCAGATTTGTGTTTGACTTTATACAAACATCTCAGTGCAGTAAAGAGCAGTACTGCTGCCAGCATGTCTCACCTCCAACCATAAGGCGGTTTTTTCCTATCTCAGTAAATAGAATGTATGATCGGATTTTATACTAGACATTCCATTCCCAGGGACGAGCAGGAGACAGATGCCTTCCTCTTATCTCAACTGCAAAGAGGCCTTCCTCTTTCACTAATCCTCCTCAGCACAGACCCTTTACGGGTGTCGGGCTGGGGAACGGTAAGTTCTTTCCCTTCCCACAAGGCCGTATCTCAGGTTTTCTCAGTGTGGGGAAACCTTGGACAATACCCAGGCTTTCTTGGGCAGAGGTCCCTGCAGCCTTCCGCAGTGCATTGTGTCCCTGGGTACTTGAGAATGGAGAATGGCGATGACTTTTACAAAGCATACTGCCTGCAAACAGATTTTTAACAAAGCACATCCTGCGCAGCCCTAAATCCATTAAACCTGGAGTCAATACAGCACGTGTTTCTGCAAGCACAGGGTTGGGGCTAGGGTTACAGATTAACAGCATCTCAAGGCAGAAGAGTTTTTCTTAGTTCAGATCAAAACAGAGTTTCTTATGTCTTCCTTTTTCTACACAGACACAGTAACAGTCTGATCTCTCTTTCTTTCCCCCACACATTCCAGCCTGGGCAACAAGGGCGAGACTCTGTCTCAAATAAATTTTTAAAAAAAGAAAAGAAAGAAAGAAAAGAAATATGAAACTGCCCCTAACAGATGTAGAAAAAAGAAGGTAGGGTGTTCAACAAAAATGGTCACTGAGGCAAGTGTCTCGATCAGCAGAGGTTTATTAAGCCAAGTCTGAGGACTCACCCAGGAAAAACACAAGCCAGTGAAGCATCTGTGACCTGTGCTTTTCCAAAGAGGATGCTGGGAACTTAGTGAGCATGTGAGGTGGGGGCAGGCAGGAGGGAAACAAGGGCGGGGGCAGGGAGGCAAATGGTTATTCTTATGAGGCTCTAACAACTGCTCAGCACCTGTATGTTTTATATCAGATAAGGTAAATGTTTGAAAAGAGGGAACGGAGGAGAGTCAAGCAGGAAGAGTGACTGATCCTGTCTTGTGCGTGTTCTGCAGTTGGGAAGGTAAGCTTGTCATCAACATTGTCAGTGTGAGATTTAACAGAACTCAGTTTGAGGAGTTAAACTTGGCTTGTGGACCCAAGGTGACAATTGGCAGGTACTGGTTTTATAGGAGATATGTATCCTGAAAGGTTCAGGAGCTAGCAAAAATGTCCTTGTAAGCAATTTGTGAGGGAGGCCATCAGGAGGTATACGCCCTTTTGCCATCCTGGGACCTGGCTTATGTCTAACACTATGACCCAGGGTTGTGAAGTGACAGTTCTGTTTAGGGAAAAAGAACGGCAGTTGCATGACTCCATTCCCAGGCTTAACTCTCCCTTTGGCATAACTAGTCGGTGGGGTGGGGATGGGGAGGTACCAAAATTTCATTTTTTTTCACAGAAGCTATTTCCCTCAAGCCTTTTACCATTTTTGTTCTTCCAACTCAAGTTAAAAATCTACTAAAAGAGCTAGGCATGGTGGTGTGTGGCTGTAATCCCAGCTACATAGGAGGCTAAGGTAGGAGGACCATTTGAGCCCAGGAGTTCAAGACTAGCCTGAGCAACATAGCCAGACCCTCTCCACCTCCAAAAGAACCCCGATAAACTAACCATATAAATAGGTTAAACCACTTGTCTAAAAGAGCTGTGAAAGAAAAAAATAAATCTACTAAAAAAAAAAAAAAAAAAAGTAACCTAATCCTCTGGATTTGTAAGGCCAATTGCATGTTTATCCTATTAATCAAACAGTGAAGTGGATTCCAGAGCTTTTGTTCCAAGCCATGCTGGCACTGTACAGACAGAGGCATGCTTGCCCACCCTTCTGTCTAAATCACGGAGGGGCCACAAGCCACCAGCATTTGGTCAGGCCCTCAAATCTGAAGTCAACTCAGTCAGGTCTAGACACACCCCCTTGCAAGACTGAGAGGTCCTGGAAAGAACCACATCCCGGGCTACATCCAAGAGAGAAAAACAGAGGTGCTGAGCAGGGACAGGAGAAGAAAGGAGACACAGAAAGTAATTCAGAGTAGCTCCAGGTGGCTCTTACAGCTTGGAGGACAAGTTTGGGAAGAGCTGAGCCTATCTGCGAAGGTCAGTAAACACACCGGGTTACTCAGGCCTCTCTGGAGAATCGGGGTCTGGCTAGAGTCAAAGAAAGGCTGAGTGAGACACCCAGGGAAAGCGCTGGTCTGGTGAAACACTCATGAAGCGGGGGGTCTCACCTCACCTTTTGCTTCCCCACACAAGGGCACTGGTGCAGAGGCCTTGCTCACTGTGGCCCTCCACTCCAGACCCCACTATGCCTGGACGTTATTTCTCACCCTTGTTGGGTTTTGGGTTGTTTTTTTTTTTTTTTTGGAGATGGGGTCTTGCTATGTGGCCCAGACTGCTATTCACAGGTGCGATCATAGCTCAATGCAGCCTCACACTCCTGTGCTCATGATCCTCCCACCTCAGCTGCCCAAGTAGGTGGGACTACAGGTACCTGCCACCATGTGCAGCTTACTGGAATCATAATTGGCCTCAGACACACTGTTACAAAAGAAATGTGTGATCTAAGGCAAAGGTTGGGAAGCTCGGTGGCTCATGCCTGTAACTGCAGCACTTTGGGACGTGGAGGCGGGCAGACTGCTTGAGCTCAGGAGTTTGAGACCAGCCTGAGCAACATGGTGAAACCCCATCTCTACCAAAAATACAAAAAACAATTAGACAGGTGTGGTGGCACATGCCTGTGGTCCCAGCTACCCGGGAGGCTGAGGTGGGAGAATTACTTGAGCCCAGAAAATGGGGTTGCAGTGATTTGAGACTCCAGCCTGGGTGACAGCATGAGACCCTGCCTCAAAAAAAAAAAAAAAGAAAAAAAAAGAAAACGAAAAAAAAAACAAAAACAAAAATCCAAAGGTTGGGGAAATGGTATTTTAAACAGAGCCACTCACTGGTCCCCGCCAGTGCTGAGGACACACACAATACTGGCCCCGGTGTTTCCACTTCTCTAACCAATGGCTTGTGGGCCACATTGAGAAAGATACTTTCTGATTTTCTTTAACATTAAAAACAATTTTAAGAAAAATAATTATCATTCCCATGGAAAAGGTATTTTCCTCCAATGTGTAACACAGATGCATATTAGGCTGAAATAAATACAGTTAGGTTAGCATGAACACGTGTCACAAGTAAAGCCCAAATAAAATCTCATTCCTTTAAACATGCACACAATTACATGAACTTGAGTCGAAAAAGAGTGTCCTTCACGTGTCTTTCTCCCCAGGGAAGCTAAAGAGGAAGGAAAGAGCATCTCAGGTCAACAGGCACGATGGGAAGAGGTTCTGAACCAGTGGCCCATGGAGGTGACCCCGTTTCCTGCTCCCTGATCACTCTGCCCCACTCGGGCAGCAGGAGGATATTCTGCACTTGCTGCCTCCAGGAGGGAGACAGAGCAGAACAACACAAACTGGGAGGCTCTTCTTGGTGTCTGAGGTTCAGACGCTCAGTTCCCAGACAGCAGCCAACAGTTTCAAATAATAAACATGCAAGCCTTCCAGGCAGCTATGGCTGGGCCTGGCAGGCAGGGCACGGATCAGGGCAGAAGGACAAGGCCTTCTAACCTAACCTGCAGGTAGATGTGGGAGCAGTGAGAGTGAATTCACTCTTTTAGGCAACATTTAGGAAGGGGCAGGAGCCCAGCCAAGGAAGGGTAGCGAGGTGTGTACAGGCAACAAGCAGCAGAAGCTAAACAAGGAGCCACACAGCAGGAGTGCTGCACTCTGCAGAGCATGGGGTCAGGAGAAAGGTCTGTGTACAGGGGACCCATGGGAACCAAGGCCCAAAGACAGACAGAAGGACAGCCCAGTGAGTGCCAGAGTGGAAAGAACATGGAACACCTGCCAGGTAGAGACATAGCCCTGGGTGACCTCTGGATGGATAAAAATGAACTTTCTGCCACCTGGAAGGGTATGGGCTCATGGAGGAGAACACAGTGCATCTCAGACAACAGAATGGCAATCTGCACACTGGAGTTTCAGGATCACAATTTATACAACACCCATGGCTCTAGCCAGGCATGGTGACTCACGCCTGTAATCCCAGCACTTTGGGAGGCCAGAGTGGGTGGACTGCTTGAGACCAGGAGTTCAAGACCAGCCTGAGAAACACAGTGAGACTCCCATTCTTTACAAAAAAAAAAAAAAAAATTAGCTAGGTGTGACGATGGGGGTCTGTAGTCCTAGCTATTCAGGAGGCTTAGGCAGGAGGATCACTTGGGCCCAGGAGGTCAAGGCTGAAGTAAGCTATGATTGCACCTTTGCACTCCAGCTTGGGGGATAAAGCAAAACCATCTTAAAAACAAACAAACAACCTGTGTCTGGTAACTGCAGCATCAGGGACCCTGGGGAGCCTGCTTTGGCAGTATGTGCCACTCAGGTCTTTCATTCATATCATCATAGCTCCACAGGCCTGAACATCTTCATTGTGTGCCAAAGTATTTAAAACTAGAAAAAATATGTGCCCTGGGATGATATTTTTTTTCCTCTACAGAGCAATGGCCATCAGCACCCCTGTAACAACCTGAGTCGAGATCACAGGCTGAGATGAATACAAACAGTGTTTGGTTTCTGAGAAGGCCAGTTTGCTTCCAGTTCACTCCTGTTCCTAGGGAATAATCTTCCTCATGGTCCTGACCCAAAATGTAGGCAGTCTATCAGGCGTCTACCTTGGTGGGGCCTGGACATCAACTTGTGTCTACCCAACCCTGTGACACCGTCAGATGTGACTCTCAGGCACCTCTTCCGGAATGTACAGACAGGCCCCACAGCAGAGCCGCCCATGCCACACACACCTGCCAAGGCTCCTACCTCTTCCTACTCACTATTTTGATGGATATAGCCAAACTGCTCTCCATAGAGGCTGTATCTATTTACACAATACATCATGGATAATGTTCCAGGTAGATAAATGAGAATTGTAACACATTTACTCTAAGTAAAATTTGTACTGAAAAATAAATATTCAAAAGTAAATGTACACAAATCATGAGCATATGGCTCAAAGAATACTTACAAAGAGAACACACTCATGTAACTACCATTCAGAACAAGAAAGACACATCAGGCCAGATGTGGTGGCTTCTGCCTGCAATCCCAGCACTTTGGGAGGCCAAGGTAGGAGGATCGCTTGAGTCCAGGAGTTTGAGACCAGCCTGGGCAACACACGGCCTCCGTCTCTATTTTCCCTGTTGCCCAGGCTGGTGTGCAATGGTGCAATCTCGGCTCACTACAACTTCGACCTCCCGGTTTCAAGTGATTCTCCTGCCTCAGCCTCCCAAGTAGGTAAGATTACAGGCATGCGCCACCACACTTGGGTAATTTTTGTATTTTTAGTAGAGACGGGGTTTCACCATGTTGGCCAGGCTGGTCTCGAACTCCTGACCTCAGGTGATTCACCCACCTCGGCCTCCCAAAGTGCTGGGATTATAGGCATGAGACACCATGTCCAGCTTATTTTCAATTAAAAACAAAACAAAACAAAAACAGGCTGGACATGGTCCCTCATGCCTATAATCCCAACACTTTGGGATGCCAAGGCAAGGGGATTACTTGAGCCCAGAAGTTCAAGACCACCTTGGGCAAACATAGTGAGACTTCATTTCTACCAAAAAGCAAAAAATTAGCCAAGCGAGGTGGCAGATGCTTGTAGTACCAGATATTCAGGAGGGTGAGGTGGGAGGACTGCTTGGGCCTAGCAGGTCAAGGCTACAGCGAGCCATGATTATGCCACTGCACTCCAGCCTGGGTGACAGAGCAAGACCCTGTCTCCAAGACCCTGTCTCAAAAAAAAAAAAAAAAAAGTTTCATGTAACACAAAAAACTTTTATCTATTTAAAACCAAGGCCAGGTACAGTGGATCATGCCTGTAATCCTAGCACTTTGTGAAGCCAAAGTGGGAGGATCACTTGAGCCTACAAGTTTGAGACCAGCCTGGGCAATATAATGAAACCCTGTCTCTAAAGAAAAATACCAAAATTAGCCAGGCATGGTCGTGTGCAACTGTATTCCCAGCTACTTGGGAGACTGAGGTGGGAGGATCACTTGAGTCTGGGAGGTCAAGGTTGCAGTGAGCTATGATCATGCCACTGTACCCCAGTCTAGGCGACAGGGTGAGATTCTGTCTCTAAATGAATTAATTAGTAATTAAATAAAAAAAATTAGACAGGCATGGTGGTATGTGCCTATGATCCCAACTACTCAGGAGGTTGAGGTGGGAGGATCACTTGGGCCTAGCAGATCGAGGCTGCAGGGAGCTGAGATCGCCTGGGTGATGGCGAGACTCTGTCTCATGCATGGATACATATATAAGGGCCAATAATCCTACCAAACTGACCTTTCCCCAAATAAAAATGATAAACTTTGGATATAATACAGAACACAACTATTAAGGGCAGATACCTGAGAGCAACCCAAAACAGGAGGACTCTGGAAGGGAGCTATGGACACCAGGGGAGTTTCCCACCTCCACAGCTCCCACTCGCAGCTGGAAGGAAGTGGGGAGTGATTGCTAACGGGTACAAGGTTTCTTTTGGGTGTGATGAAACTGTGTTGCACAACTCTGTGCGTGTATTTTATTGTACACTGAACTGCATACTTTAAACAGGTGAATTACATGGTATTTGAATTATATCTCAATTAAAGCCATTATTTTTGAAAAGTGGCTATAACCTCTACCATGCATACTGTAAACAAGCATACTGGAGAGACCATATTAATAGACTCCAAGAGGTACAGTATTGGTCAGGTGTGGTGGCTCACACCTGTAATCCTAGCACTTTGGGAGGCCGAGGCGGGCAGATCACTTGAGGCCAAGGGTTCGAGACCAGCCTGGCCGACATGGTGAAACCCTGTCTCTACTAAAAATACAAAAAAAAAAAAAAAAAAAAAAGGAGCCAGGTATGGTGGCATGTGTCTGTAATCATAGCTACTCGGGAGGCTGAAGCGTAAGAATCACTTGAAGACAAGAGGCGGAGGCTGCAGTGAGCCGAGATCATGCCATTACACTATAACTTGGGTGAAAGAGCAAGACTCTATCCCAAAAACAAACAAAAAACAAAGATAAACTTGCTGAGTAGAATAGGCAGTAATTAAGCCTTCATTTGTTTATTTATTTATTTGTTTTGAGACGGAGTCTTGCTCTGTAGCCCAGGCTGGAGTGCAGTGGTGTGATCTCAGCTCACTGCCACCTCTGTCTCCTGGATTCAAGTGATTCTCCTGCCTCAGCCTCCCAAGTAGCTGGGATGACACACACCCACCACCACATCGGCTAATTTTTTGTATTTTCAGTAGAGACGGGGTTTCGCCATGTTGGCCAGGCTAGTCTCAAACTCCTGACCTTAGGTGATTCGCCCACCTCAGCCTCCCAAAGTGCTGGCATGAGCCATCGCGCCTGGCCCAACCCTTCATTTAATAATTATTTATTTAATCTCCTTGGAACTTATAATGATTTTTCAAATGGTCTTGTCTTCCCAATGAAACTGACCAAGGTAATTTGCAATGATGCCTTTTTCCTTCTTGACCAAATTTTCTGAGTATGAAGACTCATTCAAATACATTCCATTGTCCTCAACGTGCAGTCAGGTTGCTCCTTGCTCTTACGTTTTAATATTCTTACTCCCCAGCACCAAGGGACAAGAGGTCCTGGTTCCCTTCAGATTGTTTAGGCCAAGAGCAAGTAGGCAGGCAGAGGCACAGAGTATCTGAGAATAGGTATATTCTGAGAACTGCAAACACAGAGCAGTAAAAAGCAGAGACGGCCTGTCCCATTTCATACCCACAGCAACAGACACTTGCAGATTCAACTGTTCATTTCCCAATATCAAGCTGCAGAAGCGAGACACACACTTGCACCTCCTGCTTTTCCCAGCCAGGTTGCTTTGCTTCCAAGATCTTGTGATATTCTCCAGAGTTTCACATGTTTTGTAACACTTTACTTTTCAGCAGTTACCTGTGAGCCTCAGTCTCAAGAGACTTACTTGCACAACTTTGCTCAACCTATGTGATTATCACGTGATGACCTGCACAGAGCCTAAAAATAGGGCCACGTAAGGTAAGGTATCTGCTCACCCAGAAAGCCTCCTTCCTGTAAATGAAGCCGTCATTGGCTTGGGATGAGGCAGTGTGCTCAGCTGGAGGAGAAGAGGAAGGCCTTTTTCTTTTTTCTTTGAGATGGAGTCTCGCTCTGTCGCCAGGCTGGAGTGCAGTGGTGTGATCTCGGCTCACTGCAACCTCCACCTCCCGGGTTCAAGTGATTCTCCTGCCCCAGCCTCCCAAATAGCTGGGACTGCAGGTGTGTGCCGCCACACCCAGCTAATTTTTGTATTTTTATTAGAGATGGGGTTTCACCATGTTGGCCAGGATGGTCTAGATTTCTTGACCTCGTAATCTTCCCGCCTTGGCCTCCCAAAGTGCTGGGATTACAGGTGTGAGCCACCACACCCAGCCAGGAAGGTCCATTTCATCTTCCATCTGCTTGGTCATCACTAATCCATTTTCTATCTTGCCAGGTGTTTTGTTTTGGTTTTGAGACAGAATCTTATAGTCTGTCACCCAGGCTGGAGTGCAGTGGCCCGATCACAGCTAATTGCAGCCTTGAACTCCTGAGCTCAAGCGATCCTCCTGATGCAGCCTCCCAAGCAGCTGCGACAACAGGCACATACCACCACGCCCGATTAATTTTTTTTTTCATTTCTTGTAAAGATGGGATCTCACTGTGTTGCCCATGTTGGTCTCAAACTCCTGGCCTCACGCAATCTTCCCCCTTTAGGCTCCCAAATTGTTGGGATTACAGGCGTGAGCCAGCATGCCTGGCCTTGCATGGTGCTTTGATGCCAATGGTTTACACTGATTGACTGATTGATTGATTGATTGAAACAGGGTCTTGCTCTGTCAGCCAGGCTGGAGTGTAGTGGTGTGAACATGACTCACCACAGCCTCAACCTCCTGGGCTCAAGCGATCTTCCACCTCAGACTCCTAAGTAGCTGGGACTACAGCCATGTGTCACAATACTCAGCTACTTTTTAAAATTTTTATAGACAGGTCTCGCCTTGTTGCCCAGGCTGGTCTCCAACTCTTGGTCTCAGGCAATTCTTCACCTTAGCCTCCCAAAGTGCTGGGATTACAGATATAAGCCACCACGCCTGGCCTATTAAATACTGTTTAATGCCTATGTATGTAATTGACAGAAGTTGGTCTGAGACTCCCTTTCATCATAACCAGAGAGCAAGGTTATAATGAGGGGGAGTACTACCTTTCATTCATTTCCAACTTCCTACCTGGCTAATCTCCTCTAACAAAAGGAACCTAAAATTTGTAAATGATCAAACTGGCTGAGGTCAGTAAGCACACGTTATCCTAGAAGTCAGGTGGCCCTAATATATCAGTGCTGCGCTGAGCACAGGCCTGGAGCCCAGCAGCCCTGAGTGCTGCATCAGCCGGTAACCGCCTCACTCGAGTTTCTGTCACCTCCTCAGGATCTTCAAGGAGTGGGCGGAAGATCTCTTTTTCTCCAGGAATTTATAGCCCCCTGTACCTTTGCTGGTTTGGGAGGATCTCTCTCATAGAGTTTAATGTCTCCTTGCAAGGTATTCACTGTCTCCTCTCTCTAACCATGACCCCTCAAAGGAACCTAAGAGCCCTACGATGAAAGACAAGGAAGGAGGCAGGATCTGAGGGCTCTGAGAAGTAAATGACAACAACAACAACAAAGACAGTAAAAATATCTTTCACAAATTAAGGTGAAAGAAAGACATTCTCAGATGAAGAAAAACCAAGAAAATTTGCCACCAATAGACCTGTTCTAAAAGAAATGCTAAACAAAGATCTTCAGATAGAAGGGAAGTAATACTAGAGGGAAAACTGGAGTTTCAGGAATAAAGGAACAGCACCAGAAATGACAAAGAGCAGGCCAGGCATGGTGGCTCAAGCCTGTAATTCCAGCACTTTGGGAGGCTGAAGCAGGTGGATCACGAGGTCAGGAGATCGAGACTATCCTGGCTAACACAGTGAAATCCCATCTCTACTAAAAATACAAAAAATTAGCCCGGCGTGGTAGCAGGCACCTGTAGTCCCAGCTACTTGGGAGGCTGAGGCAGGAGAATGGCCTGAACCTGGGAGGCGGAGCTTGAAGTGAGCCGAGATGGCGCCACTGCACTCCAGCCTCGGTGATAGAGCAAGACTCCATCTCAAAATGACAAAGAGCTATATAAATAGACTATTTTCCTCTTCTTATGCTAGCTGAAGGCAAAATTTGTAACACTGAAGCAATTTTCAACACACATAGATCTACAACATAATGTAGTGGGTAAAGGAACTTGTATGGTAGTATGGTTTCTACATTCCACTTCAAGTGGCACAATATTATTTCTAAGTAAACAAAGTTAAATATGAATACTATAATCCCTGCAGTCACCACTAAAATACCTATACAAAGATATATAGTCTAAACCTCAATAAACTCATTAAATGGAATACCGAGAAACATTCAGAAATCCCAGAAAGAGAAAGAAATAAAACCTAATGAACAAAAAGAAAATAACAAAATGATACATCTATATTCAAACATATTAATAGTTACGTTAAGTATAAATGGTCTAAACACACCAATTAAAGAGAAGGACTATCAGATTGAATGTTCTTTAAAACAGACCCAAATATATGCTACCTACAAGAAATCTTCTTCAAATACAAGTAGAAGGATGGAGAAAATATACCACGCAAATAATATTTTTTAATGTGAGATAGCCATATTAATAGGAAAAGAGAGAGACTATGGAGTAAAGAAAATTAGCAGAAATAAAGCACGACATTAAATAATGATTTTTATAAGTCCATTTGCCAAGAAGACACAGAAATCCTAAATGTATACTTGTCCTTAGTGTCAAGAAATGAAAAAAGAGAAGAAGGAGAAGAAGAAACAAATAATTAGACCAACAAAATACATAAAGCAAAAATGGACAGAACTGGCTGGGTGTGGTGGCTCATGCCTGTAATTCCAGCTCTTTGGGAGACCAAGGCAACAGGATTGCTTGAACCCAGAAGAACAATCTGGGCAACAAAGCAAGACCTCATCTCTACAAAAAAATCAAAATATTAGCCTGTCATGGTAGCTGGGTATGGTGGCATATACCTGTGGTCTCAGCTACTTGGGAGGCTGAGGTGGCTTTTCCTTATTCTTTTTTTTGGAGACAGAGTCTTGCTCTGTCACCCAGGCTGGAGTGCAGCGGTGCAATATCAGCTCACTGCAACCTCTGCCTCCCAGGTTCAAGCAATTCTCCTGCCTCAGCCTCCCAAGTAGCTGAGATTACAGGTGCATGCTACCACGCCCAGCTAATCAATTTTTTTTTTTTTTTTTTTGGAGACAGAGTTTTGCTCTTTTTGCCCAGGCTGGAGTGCAATGGCACGATCTCAGCTCATTGCAACCTCTGCCTCCTGGGTTCAACCCATTCTCCTGCCTCAGCCTCCTGTGTAGCTGAGATTACAGGTACTTGCCACCAGGCCCAACTAATTTTTGTATTTTTAGTAGAGACAGGGTTTGACCATGTTGGTCAGGCTGGTCTTGTGTCCTGACCTCAGGTGATCTGTCCGCCTCAGCCTCCCAAAGTGCAGGGATTACAGGCGTGAGCCACTGCACCTGTCCAATTTTTGTATTTTTAGTAGACATGGGGTTTCACCATGTCGGCCAGGCTGGTCTTGAACTCCTGACCTCAAGTGACCCACCCACCTCAGCCTCCCAAAGTTCTGGGATTACAGGTGTAAGCCACTGCCCCATTTCTGTTCTAACATGTAAAGAACTTGAAAGGTGCCATTTAAGTCCTCCTCACAATTAAAAAAAAAAAAAAAAAGAGCTGAATGAAATAAAACTTCTCATATCCATCAGAGAATGAGGTCACAAGGTAAACTCCTACCTAAAAACTGAAGAGATAGCGGGCAAATACAGAGATCACAGTTTTACTGAAGCAAAAGCCAGGTAAGCCATAATTGGTAGAAACACATGGCAATTGATGACTGCTGGAAGCTGATTATAGACAAGTATGAGTTCAAAAATCCTGAGGCCCAATCTTTCAGGGTAGGGGCAGGAAGTGACATACTTTCATAAGTTTTGTTATCTCTCCAAAAGCCTCACCAGATGCTCATGATGAAGATTGGAGGAAAAAACAAATCCCCCACTCTTCAGACAGGGGGAGAGAAAAAAAAAAATAACCATTTTGAAATGCACTCAAAGAAAAGTAACCATTTTGAAAAATGCCCAGAACATTCTGTTTTCCATAACAAAGGCCTTCCATCAAGGAAAACTACTTTATCAGAACCTTGTCTGGCCAAGGGAAAGGAAAACTTGAAAAATGAAACCTCCAGTAGCTTTCTGGATAACTTAATGGGGTGGGTGGGTCAGGGGAAGAAGACAGAAAGAAAGGAGGGAAGAGGAGGAGGAGGGAGAGGGAAGAGAGGCAGGGAGGGAGGGAGGAAGACAGGCAGGGAGGCAAAGAAACTTCTGAAGTTCACAGTCCAGGGACTCAGATTTACTAAAAACCTGAGACTGAATCACAGGATTACAGGACATTTTCCTTCCCCAATACCTTACCACCACATCAACAGGGCTGTAGTATAATCACATGAATTACAATGGAGGGGCAAGATAAAGACTCCACTTGTAATGGTTAATTTTAGGTGTCAACTTGACTGAATTAAGAAATATCCAGAAACCTGCTAGAGCATTATTTTTGGGTGTGTCTGTGAAGGTGTTTCCAGGGCAGATTAGCAAGGGAGTCTGAGTGGACGAGGTGGGGAAGATTTACCCTCATTGTGGGCAGGCACCGTCTAATCTGCTGGGGGCCTAGAGAGAACAAAAATAGAGAAAAGGCAAAGCTATCTACTGAGCTGCCGTGCACTCTTCCTCTTCTGCCCTGGGACAACTCCAGACTCCCAGCATTTGGACTCCAGGACTTACACTGGCGGCCCCCTGAGGCTTTCCAAGCTTTGGCTTCAAATTGAGAGTTACACCATTGGTTTCCCTGGCTCTGAGGCCTTCAGACCTGGCCTCAGCCATGCTATTAGCATCCTCGGACCTCCAGTTGGCAGCCAGCTGGGCACTGGACGTCTCAGCCTCCATAGTCACATGAGCCAGTTCTCCTAACACATCCCTTCTCACACAGCTATTATCCATAGATACACAGACAGATACCCTGTTGGTCTGTCTGGAGAATCCTCATACACCACTTAAGAAGGAGTTTCTAGAAAAACCCAAAGACAGTTGGGAAACAAAAATGGACACAGGAGGAATGTGAAGCCTCTGCCAGCTACAGCTACAGCAAACATTAAACACAGCCTAACTGCCCGCCAGAGAAACACAAAACCTCACACTAAAGATCCATTTACTTAAGTTCCTATAGCCCAATCAATATATCATGTCCAGCTTTCAACAAACAATTGTAAGATATATTAAAGTCAAGAAAAAAAAAAGTCTAAATACACAAAGCAAGCATCAGAACCCACCTCACATCTGACAAAGATTTTGCAATTATCAGACTGAGACTTTCAGATAACTATGATTAACATTCTAGGGGCTGTAATGGGAAAAAGTGGACAACATACAAAAAGATGAGTAAGGTTCATAAAAATATGCAAACTCTGAGAAAGAATCAGAAGAAAATGCTAGAGATCAAAAACATTGTAACAGGCCTGGCATGGTAGCTCAATGCCTATAATCCCAGTGCTTTGGGAGGCCCAAGGCAGGAGGCTTGCTGGAGCCCAGGAGTTTGAGGCTGCAGTGAGCTATTATTATACCACTGCACTCCAACCTAGGTGACACAGCAAGACCCATCTCTAAAAAAAACAAACAACAACAACCAAAAAAACGAAAACAAAGCAAACACAATTGTAACAGAAATGAAGAATGCTGGCTGGGTGCAGTGGCTCACACCTGTAATCCTACCACTTTGGGAGGTTGAGGCAAGAGGGTCACTTGAGGCCAGGAGTTTGAGACCAGCCTGGGCAACACAGTAAGACAAAAAAAATCTAAAAATTAGCCAGGCATGGTGGTGCATACCTACAGTCCCAGGAGTAGGTATGAGTTTGAGGCTGCAGTGAACTATGATCTCACCACTACACTCCAACCTGGGCAGCAGAGTGAGACCCTGTCTTGAAAAAATTTTTTTTAAAAAAGAATACCTTTGATGGGCTCATCAGTAGACTGCTTATGGTAGAGGAAAGAATCAACGAGCTTGAAAATATTTCAATAGAAACTTCACAAACTGAAAAGCAAAGAGAACAAATAATAGGGGTGGTGGAGTAGGGGAAAAACAGAATCTTCAACAGCTATGAATCAATTATCAAAGGTGTAACACGTGCATAATGGGAACATTAGAAGTAGAAAGAGAGGGAGAAGCAGAAGAAATGTTTGAAGCAGTAATAGCTGAGAATTTCCCTACACCATAGACTCAGGAAGCTCAGAGAGCACCACACAGGATGATACCAAAAAATCGAGGCCGAGGCCTATCATATTCCAATTGGAGAAAACCAAAACAAAGACCTAGGCCTATCATATTCAAACTGCAGGAACCCAAACAAAGAGAAATCCTGAAAGAAGCCAGAAGAAAAAAAAATCTTAGGAGCAAAGTTAAGTATTACATCAGACTTCTCAGATACCATGAAGCCAAGAAAAAGATACTCTATATTTTGGGCCATAAAACATGTACCAATACATTTAAAAGAATAGAAACAATATAAAATATGTTATCAGACCATAATAAAATTAAATCAGAATTCAGTAACAGAAAGATGCAACTGAAAATCTCCATACACTTGAAAACTAACACATTTCTCAATAATTCATGGGTCAAAGATGACATTGCAAGAAAAAAATTCAAATATATTAAACTGAATGAAATGAAAATGCAACATACAAAAATCTGTGGGATACAAATAAAGCAGTTCTCAGACGAAAATTTATTATTAAATGCTTGTATTAGAAAAGGGCTCAAATCAATAATCTCAGCTCAAGTAACTAGAAAAAAAGAGCAAAATAAACTGAAGCAAGCAGAAGAATGAAAATAACACAAGGGAAATCAATAAAACTGAATGCAGAAAAGTAACAGAAAAAAAAAAAATCGATAAAACCCAAAGCTGATTTTTGAAGTTCAATAAAATTGATAAACCTCTAGCAAAACTAATGAAGGGAAAAAAAGAGAAAGAAGACACAAATTTTCATTTGTCAGATCTCCCAAAAAACAACAACAACAACAACAACAAAGACGGCCAGGCGCGGTGGCTCACGCCTGTAATCCCAGCACTTTGGGAGGCCGAGAGAGGCGGAATACGAGGTCAGGAGTCGAGACCATCCTGGCTAACATGGTGAAACCCTGTCTCTACTAAAAAATACAAAAAACTAGCCGGGTGTGGTGGCAGGCGCCTGTAGTCCCAGCTACTCAGGAGGCTGAGGCAGCAGAATGGCATAAACCCGGGAGGCGGAGCTTGCAGTGAGCTCTGGCCACTGCACTCCAGCCTGGGCGACAGAGCGAGACTCCGTCCCCAAAAAAAAAAAAAAAAGACACACTGCCATTATTGTCAATAAAAGAGAGAATTGTTCTTTACAGATTCTGTAGACATAATAGGATAATAAAGGAATACTATAAACTCCACACACATAAATTCAACAGTTTAGATTAAAAGGACCAATTTCTTTCTTACTTTTTTTTTAAAGACAGGGTATTCTGTCACCCGGTCTGAAAGAGTACTGGCATGATCATGGCTCATAGCAGCCTCAACCTCTTCAGCTCAAGTGATCCTCCTACCTCAGCCTCCTGAGTAGCTGTGACTACAGTCACAGGCCACCACGCCTGGCTTATTTTTTAAATTTTTTGTAAAGACAGCATCTCGCTATGTTTCCCAGACTGGTCTCAAACTCCTGTGCTCGAGTGATCCTGCCGCCTCTGCCTCCCAAAGTTCTGGGATTACAGAAGTTAACCATCACACCCTGCCACCAATTTCTTAAAAATCACAATCAGAACTTTCCCAAGATGAAACAGATGATCTGAATAGCAGCCCTGAAATTGAAGAAAGAAATTGAATTTGGAATTGAGTGTAGTGGCTCATCCCTATAATCCCAGTGCTTTGGGAGGCTGAGGCAGGAAGATCACTGGAGGCCAGGAGTTTGAGACCAGCCTGGGCAACACGTTGAGACCCCTCCCTGTCTCCATAGAATAATTTTTTTTTTTTTTTCTGCTGGGTGTAGTGGCTCATGCCTGTAATCCCAGCACTTTGGAAGGCCCAGGTGGGCAGATCACTTGAGGTCAGGAGTTCGAGACCAGCCTGGCCAACATGGTGAAACCCCATTTCTACCAAAAAAATATTAGCCGGGCATGGTGGTGCTAGGGGCCTGTAATCCCAGCTACTAGGGGGGCTGAGACGGGAGAATCACTTGAACCTGGGAGGCAGAGGTTGCAGTGAGCCAGGATGGCACCATTACACTCCAGCCTGGGTGACAGAGTGAGACTCTGTCTCAAAAAAAAGAAAAAATTAAATTAGAAATTATATAAATTGGCCGGGTGCGGTGGCTCAAGCCTGTAATCCCAGCACTTTGGGAGGCCGAGACGGGTGGATCACGAGGTCAGGAGATCGAGACCATCCTGGCTAACAGGGTGAAACCCCATCTCTACTAAAAAATACAAAAAGCTAGCCGGGCGAGGTGGCGGGCGCCTGTAGTCTCAGCTACTCGGGAGGCTGAGGCAGGAGAATGGCGTGAACCCGGGAGGCGGAGCTTGCAGTGAGCTGAGATCCCGCCACTGCACTCCAGCCTGGGCGACAGAGCGAGACTCCGTCTCAAAAAAAAAAAAAAAAAAAGAAATTATATAAATTAAATTAGTAATAGAAAGATACAACAGGAAAATCTCCATACACTTGAAAACCAAATAAGTTTGAATAACTTATCCTGCTGCAGGGGTATACATGCTAAGGAGTTTATACCTGTTTTTATTAAACAAGATAATTTACATTCACCTGGGAGGATCTGTGATAATGCTTCCCAAGGGAGCTCCACAGTGCTGGGTTGGAGCAGTAGCGGGGTGGGATGCTGGTGCAGAAGCCACTGCATGCCTGCAGCTCTTCCACAGCAGCCAGCAGCCCACGTCTCAGAGCCCGGAGGGCAAGACAGCGATGAACGGAAGTGAGCAGGTCACCCCCTCCTGGGAGGCCCTGCAGGAGGCAGGAGAGATGTGGGCGCAGATATGTTCTGAGCGACACCTGAGAGGCCAAGGACTGGTAACCCAGATTCCCTCTGAGGTAGAAGGCACGGCCTGGTGCGGAGCAAGCATGGAGGCGGCGGAAGCAGCCACAGGAAGAGCAGTCCCTCCTGAATGCAGCAGGGCCACAACTGAGCCCCACTACCCTTGTCACTATGGAAATGTCACGACTGTCATGGAACCACCCAGAGCTTTTCCAGGAGCCTCGCTGGCACATCTGATTCTCCATCAAAGCTAGGTACTGCAGCCGGGCACAGTGGCTCACATTTGTAATCCCAGCACTTTGGGAGGCCAAGGTAGGAGGATCACTTAGAAGATGGAGGCCAGCCTGGCTAACACGGCGAAACCCTGTCTCCACTAAAAAAAAAAAAAAAAAAAATTAGCTGGGTATGGTGGGCGCCTGTAGTCCCAGCTACTTGGGAGGCTGAGGCAGGAGAATCATTTTAATGCAGGAGGCAGAGGTTTCAGTGAGCTGAGATTGGGCCATTGCATTCCAGCCTGGGTGACAGAGCAAAACTCTGTCTCAAAACAAAAGCTAGGAATTACAGAGAAGAATTCATATAGACACCGATATGGTTTGGGTCTGTGTCCTTGATCAAATCTCACGTTCAACTGTAATCCTCAATGCCGGAGGTGGGGCCTGGTGGGAGGCAACTGGATTGTGGGGGCAGTTTCTCATGGGTAAGCACCATTCCCCTGGTGCTGTTGTCAGGATAGTGAGTTCTCGTGAGATATGGTTGTTTAAAGGGGTGTGGCACCTCCTCGCTTGCTCTCTGGTGCTCCTGCTCCCACTGTGTGAGCCACCTCGCTCCCCCTTCGCCTTCTGCCATGATTGGAAGCTCCCTGAGGCCTCCCCAGCAGCAGAAGCTGCTATGCTTCCTATATAGCTTGCAGAACCCTGAGCCAATTAAACCTCTCTTCTTTATAAATTACCCAGTCTAAGGTATTTATTCATAGCAGTGTGAGAACGAACTAATACACACACTTTTTTTTTTTTTTTCCTTTTCCAAAATGTCAGAGATACTGGGCAAATAGATTTTTGTTTGTTTGTTTGTTTGTTTGAAAAGAAGTCTCACTCTGTCACACAGGCTGGAGTGCAGTGGCGCAATCTCAGCTCACTGCAACCTCCACCTCCCAGGCTCATGCGATTCTCCTCCTCAGCCTCCCAAGTAGCTAGGACTGCAGACATGCGCCACCATGCCTGGCTAATTTTTGTATTTTATCTTGTCCAGGCTGGTCTTGAACTCCTGGCCTCAAGTGATCCATCCACCTCGGCCTCCCAAAGTGCTGGGATTACAGGTGTGAGCCACCACGCCCAGCCAAATTCTGGGCAAGTAGATGTTATTATTCTGAAAAAACACTGATGACTGCTCTGTAAGTAGGTATTGTTACCATGAAAGCTCCCCGTTTTCACTCATTAATGAGTAAGCCCCGATGGCTGGTTGGGTGAGGATGCCACGGCTTGCTATGACTATGATGTCTTTACTCCTATAAGAACCATGTCAAAATATCCAGAAAAAGGAAGGCTGATCATGTAAGGGCATAATCTTGCTTTTCATTATAATAAGCATGTTTCATAAGCACAGTACTGCTCATCATTAAGTAAATATAAATTAAAACAACTTAAGAAAGGGTTTCCCTCCCTTTTTCACCAGGGGCAAGATGAGATGACTCCATGTGTCTGGCACGCCAGGGTCAAGGAGAGGGCATGTGTGAGCCTGGCCAGCCCAGACCCTCCAGCAGTCCTCAAAGGAGCCTGCTGGGAGGTTCTGATAAGAGAACTCAGTGCACACCTACCCCAGCAGCAGCCTGAGTACTCAGTGACGGGACTGCAGGGAGGAAGGAAGGTGGAGACATTTCAGTCCAGAGAGAAGGAAAACAGGAAGACTCGGAAACTCTTCATGGAATGCTCTTTAAAAGTTGCTTTAGGCTGGGCATGGTGGCTCACGCCTGTAATCCCAGCACTTTGGGAGGTTGAGGCGGGTGGATCACTTGAGGTCAGGAGTTTCAGACCAGCGTGGCCCACAGGGTGAAACTCCGTCTCTACTAAAAATACAAAATTAGCCGGTCTTGGTGGCACACGCCTGTAATCCCAGTTACTCAGGAGGCTAAGGCAGGAGAATCACTTGAACCCTGGGAGGCAAAGGTTGCAGTGAACCAAGATCACGCCACTGCACTCCAGCCTGGTCAACAGATTAAGACTCTGTCAAAA
The DNA here is from genome assembly GCF_003255815.1 of Theropithecus gelada. Taxonomy (NCBI): domain Eukaryota; kingdom Metazoa; phylum Chordata; class Mammalia; order Primates; family Cercopithecidae; genus Theropithecus; species Theropithecus gelada. The sequence continues at coordinate 96,757,152 of NC_037678.1, forward strand.
AAAAAAAAAAAAAAAAAAGAATTTGCTTTAGCTCAGCAAAAAATCAAAATCCTAACAAAAGGGAAACACAACATCCCGGTATATATTTTCAACAGCACTGAAGCTAACAGGCCATGTAATGTGTCAACATGCAAACACCTGTCTATAAAAACACTAATCAAGAGAACTCAGCAGAAGCCTAGCACACACAGCTTTCAACTCTGCAGAATGCACATGCAGACACCGGAGGACATGAGGGCAGAACCTGCAGGGTCACCACAGGGTCTTAGTAATACAGTCTGTTCCTTTAAGTTGCCTAAGTTTATACTTGTTTGAAGTGTTTGCACATTTTGCCATTCTGAGTAGTTTTTTTTGTTTGTTTTTTTTTTTTTTTTTTTGAGACGGAGTCTCGCTGTGTCGCCCAGGCTGGGGTGCAGTGGCGCGATCTCGGCTCACTGCAAGCTCCGCCTCCCGGGTTCACGCCATTCTCCTGCCTCAGCCTCCGAGTAGCTGGGACTACAGGCGCCCACCACCACGCCCGGCTAGTTTTTTGTATTTTTAGTAGAGACGGGGTTTCACCATGTTAGCCAGGGATGGTCTCGATCTCCTGACCTCGTGATCCACCCGTCTCGGCCTCCCAAAGTGCTGGGATTACAGGCTTGAGCCACCGCGCCTGGCCTTTTTTTTTTTTTTTTAATGAGAAAATGGTTGCAATTTATTTTTGTTTCAGTCAAGTGACCTTAAAGGTTGAGGGGATAAAAAAGGACCCCAGGAGATTTTAACACTCACTCCCTGGGAGTGCAGTCCTGGGGACCACTCTCTGAGCTGTCAGAGCCGCTGGAGAGGTATCTACCACTGACCTCTCACTAGGGTGCTTGCTTTTGTAATTATCTTTTGATGATACAAAAAACATATTTCTTGAGTGCTCATCACGTACTGGACACATTCCTAAGCACTTTGGAATTTATCCTTGTGAAGAAGGGACTATTATTACCCATTTTCCAGGTGAGGAAATTGAGCCATAGAAGAAGCTATGCAATTTGCCCAAGGTCACAGATCTGGTAAGTGAACTCACAGTGAGTTATAATGCCAGAGTTGGAACACAAACCTTTACATACTGCCCCATACCTACTAACAGCACACAAGCATATAAGATAGTTTAAACTAGTTTTCTAGAAGTTTTTCCATGAAATAAGTACAGGAATTTGATATCCAAAATACATGGAAAATGTCCCTTCCAGCTCTAAATCAACCTGAAAAGTCCTAGTGTCATGTAAGAATTTGTATTAGTAAACTGAATTATAAGGAAAGAGTATTAATTTGCTTCCTCCCCAGAACAAAAAAGCAATACTTCAACCAAACATTCCAGTCCCGATCCATTCTATCCATCTGTTATAAAACTGAGACACTTTCTCTTCCCCAGAACCTGGGTGTAACCTTTCTAGTTTCATGTTGACTATAAAGAAATAAAAGAATAGGCCAGGCGCGGTGTCTCACGCCTGTAATCCCAGCACTTTGGGAGACCGAGGCGGGCAGATCACCTGAGGTCTGAAGTTCCAGACTAGCCTGGCCAACATGGTGAAACCCTGTCTCTACTAAAAATACAAAAATTAGCTGGGCATGGTGGCACGCACCTGTAGTGCCAGCTACCCAGGAGGCTGAGGCAGGAGAATTGCCTGAACCTGGGACCCCAGGAGGTGGCGGCTGCAGTAAGCCGAGATCATGCCATTTGCACTCCTGCCTGGGTGCCAAGAGCAAAACTCCATCTCAAAAAAAAAAAAAAAAAAAAAAAAAGAATAAAATAACACAGCCTATAAAATCTATGTTGAAAAATCCTAAGAACAGTCTACCCCTTTTCTCATGATTATTCCAACTTTCATATCTGAAATTCCAGCCATGCAATTAGGAGCCTAGAGGCATAGCACACAACACTGATGCTCTTCTGCGCCCTCTACACGTATCCTAAAGTGCACAGAATCTGACAAAGGTCTGAATATTTGGGGCTTCTATTTCTAAAGAATGAGCCTGCTGTGAAGGTCAGTGTCAATACCAACAATTCAAAGGCCCTAAAAGAGGATTCAGAATTGCCCATCCCCCTAAATGTAGATAAAACACAGTAGTCTGAGGAGCCCACTGATGGGAAAATTACCATATTTTGCTATTGCAACTACTTGAAGTCCATGCCAAACAAACTAAAATAAAATGTTACAATCCTGGGCTGATGCAAAGTTTCCCGAGTCAAACGAAAAAGACTTTGCATGGAACCGTTTCTAAGTCTGACACACATGGAGTTCAAGGTCTGAAGAGACCTGAAAAGTTTCCAACATGATGGTGACTAGGGACCCTGGAGCAGACAAGAGCCCAGGGCGTCAGGCCACATAGCCTGTTCCATAGCACACCTGTTCCTGGTGGTCGGAAATGAATTCCCTGCGAACATCCAGTGTAAAACTCACCCAGAAACAGGAACCAGTAAGGGAAAGTAACCTGGGAAGGAGTGTGGGGAGCCAGGAAGCAGAGAAACCAGCCACACACCTGCCTTTCATTGACGTCTGTGCTCAGAGCTGTTTGCCTAAAGTGTATGTGTTATTTGAATGATTCTAGTATAAATGACTGTTTCAAAAGTCCCCTATTTTAAATCACAGAATTTTAGAGCTTTATGGCACCTTAAATTCCCTTGTCCATTATCTTAACTAACTCGGGGAAACTACTCTCACTTGACCATGGAGAAAATGAAGCACAGACATCTGGATCCCAAAGTCATTTCAAGAAACAAAGCTAGTGTCTGTGCCATGGCATGGCTGGGCAAGGGCCTTGTGCCCGCCACCGTCTTTTTTTTTTTTTCTATGAGAATGCTTTATTAGGCATAAAAATGCCATTAAAACGCTTTAAAATGCAATAGGAGGAGATGTGAGACACAAAGAACAAATACATAGTGACACATGGCTATCAGAACACTCAAAGTAAAGAATCCACACCACTTCCACCCTTTACCCAGAAAAGGAAGGATCTAGGCCACCTCCTCCTCATGCATGCCCCACTTTACAGGAAGTGTCTGCATCTCCCCTCCTAGACAGGTCCTGGAGCTCCTCCCGTTGGACCTTCTGGGGCCATCGGTGGCTAAAAATCAGGTTTCTGTTCCTTGAGGGAGGAAACAGAGGAAGCACAGATTGGCATGATAGATAAGAGGTGCAGACAGAAATCCAGTCTGGAATATGTTGAGTTTACTGTAGTTACATGGCATGGGAGTGGAATCCTGGAGTGTAGATGTGGGCATGAGGGTCTGAAAAAACGTCACATGCAAAGCTCCTAGGAATCTTCTTTTTTCCCACCTCTTCACATAACAGAGCCAGAAAAAAATACAGTATTTCATCAAATTTGAGATGCCACTAATTCTAAGACAAATGATGACGAAAGACTGCTGTCAAAACGTGACCCAGTGCTAAGATGGCATCAGTTTTTAAATGTACCCCCAAATCAAACATATTATCATGTAAAGAAAAAAAAAGGTTTACCTTAGAATAGATGAAATATAGTAAACTTTTTATTGGTAGGTCTTTAGATGGCAGTGAAGACAGGACTGACTTTTTAACTTGTTATTCTGAAAAAATTTCAAACGTATAGAAAATTTAAAAGAATAGGCTGGGCTCCATGGCTCACACCTGTAATCCCAGCACTTTGGGAGGCCGAGGTGGGCGGATCACGAGGTCAGGAGATCGAGACCATCCTGGATAACACGGTGAAACCCTGTCTCTACTAAAAATACAAAAATTAGCCAGGTGTGGTGGCGGGTGCCTATAGTCCCAGCTACTCCCGACGCTGAGGCAGGAGAATGGCATGAACCCAGGAGACGGAGCTTGCCGTGAGCCGAGATCATGCCACTGCACTCCAGCCTGGGCGACAGAGCAAGACTCCATTTCCAAAAAAAAAAAAAAAGAAAGAAAGAATAGGCCGGGCGTGGTGGCTCATGCCTGTAATCCCAGCACTTTGGGAGGCTGAGGCGGGTGGATCATGAGGTCAGGAATTCGAGACCAGCTTGGCCAACATGGTGAAACCCCGTCTCTACTAAAAAATAAAAAATTAGCCGGGTGTGGTGGCGTGCGCCTGTAATCCCAGTTACTTGGGAGCCTGAGGCAGGAGAATCGTTGAAACCCGGGAGGCAAAGGTTGCAGTGAGCCGAGATCGCACCATCCAGCCTGGGTGACAGAGCAAGAGTCCATGTCAAAAAAAAAAAAAAAAACTTCTTAGAATAGTACAAAAAATTCTCTAATACTCCCTCACCCGGCTGGCTTCAACACCTGTTTCCACTTTCCCCCTTTATCATGACCATTTTGTCATTTTCTCTCCCTCACTTCCTCCCTCCCTCCACATCATCTATCTACCCCCGCTCCTCTCCTTCTCCATTTGAAATTGGGTATCAGACTTTGTGTCCCTGTGTCCCTAAATAGTTCAAAATGTATTCACTAAGCTCAAGGAGACAGTCACGGTGCAACAAACTAGGGAAATTTGACATTTATACAATCCACCATTCAGATTCAAATTCTGTCCATGGTGCCAACAATGTCCTTTACAGCTGTCTTTTTCACCCCAGTCCAGGTTCCAATACAGAGTCAAGCACTGTACACAGTTTTCCTGTTCCTTTAAACCAGACCATTTTCTCTGACTCTGTGTTTCCTAACTTTGAAATTTTTGGAGTACACACAGGCAGGGCGTTTTGTAGAATGTCCCACAGAGTCTGTCTGGTGTCTGCACAATTAGATTCAGGGGTGGCAGGAACACCTGGGTCAGGTGTGTCCTTGGCACATCTCATGGGGGCACGCATGTCTCATTACTGGTGACAGTAACTGCAATTGCTTGGTAAGCATGGTGACTCCAGCAGGGTAATCACCTTTATGTGAGTTTGAATTATGAGAAGTTTATTCATTTTTATTTTATTTCACTTTTTTGAGACAAGATCTTGCTCTGTTACCCAGGCTGGAGTGCGGTGGTGCATCTCCACTCACTACAGCCTCCACTTCCCGTGCTCAAGTGATCCTACCTCAGCTTCTCAAGTAGCTTGGACCACAGGCACACGCCTTTGCGCCTAGCTAATTTTTCCTTTTTTTTTTTTTTTTTTTTGTAGAGATGCGGTTTCAGTACATTGCCCAGGTTGGTCTCGAACTCCTGAGCTCAAGGGATCCTCTCACCTCAGACTCCCAAAGTTCTGGGATGACAGGCATGAGCCACTGTGCCCAGCCTGAGAATTTTAAGTGGTAAAAATCTACAATTCTAAGAGTCTTACTTTATGTGCACAGTTGGAAATAATAAAAACTCAATAATAATTTAAAATGTATCAAGAATTGCTTAGTTTTAAAGCTGTGCAACAGTGTACACTATCAACCACAGTTTAAAACTTTTGCCACAGAGCAAGGCCTGGCTGGTCTTGAACTATGTAGGCTGTGGACTCTGTCCACTTCAGACCCGCCCCTGCAAACGTCCTGCTTGACACAGTTTCCTGAGGAACCCTACCAGAAATCAGTACAGGTCATTAATGTAGATTCTGGGCTTCCGAAATTGGGCATCCACGTTTCTGTCCCTAACCAGAGTCGGGGAAAATCTCAGCCTGTCGCTTACTTTCATTTGGGGCCTTGGAGAGCAGTGACACCATCACCTGAAGCAGGAAGCTAACTGGCCGGGCTGCAGCCCGCCCTCCGGAGTCCCTGCTGGTCATCGCAGGACTGTGGGTACTCAGTTTTACTCACCGGTCCACATGGAGATACGCATCCCCAAGTCTGTTCAAGGCCCTGCCCCCTCTCCTGTGTTGGAGACCTGTCACGCTACCCACTTCTGCCTGCCTGGTTTTGTCCTCATCCCGAGCACAGCTGAAGCCCCAAGGCCACGTGCTGGACAGTCCAGCACATCCTTCCTCAGGTCACCTGAGTACAGGACAGGCAGAGGCCTTCAGATACAAGGCGCTCACCCTGGGGTTGGGACAACCTGCTCAAAATCTGCACCGAGCAGACTCTCCCTGTTGATTTTTAAATAATAAGCTGTTTACTACATTCCTATGCCCTTGAAATGAAAACTCCAAGTCAGTGAATATTTCACTATATTGACTGACGCTGGTTCTCATGTTTAGGGTCTGACACCACCCGTGACTCTAAGGGGAACCTGGAGGCCCTCAGTGTGAATGGAGCTCCTGTGAGGTCCATCCTGGCAGGGGAAGCCCACCACCCTACTTTGTGTGGGGCCAGCAGAAGATCGGGCCTTGTTATTTCCCAGTCCCAGGAACAGACTCATTTTTCTGAAATATTTTCTTTTCCTTTTTTTTTTTTTTCTTTTTGAGACGAAGTTTCACTCTTGTTGCCCAGGCTGGAATGCAATGGCGCAATCTCAGCTCACCGCAACCTCTGCCTCCCGGGTTCAAGAGATTCTCCTGCCTCAGCCTACCGAGTAGCTGGGATTACAGGCATGTACCACCACACCTGGCTAATTTTGTATTTTTAGTAGAGATGGGGTTTCTCTGTGTTGGTCAGGCTGGTCTCGAACTCCCAACCTCAGGTGACCTGCCTGCCTCGGCCTGCCAAAGTGCTGGGATTACACGCGTGATTTTTTTTCTTTTTTCTTTTCTTTTTTTTTTTTTTGGGGCGGAATTTTACTTTGTCACCAGGCTGGAGTGCAGTGGTGAAATCTTGGCTCACTGCTACCTCTGCCTCCCAGGATCAAGCGATTCTCCCACATCAGTCTCTGGAGTAGCTGGGATTATAGGCGTGCCCCATCACACCTGGCTAATTTTTCTATTTTTGGTAGAGACGGGGTTTCACCATGTTGATCAGGCTGGTCTCAAATTCCTGACCTCAAGTGATCTGCCCGCCTCAGTCTCCCAAAGTGCTGGGATTACAGGTATAAGCCACCTCACCCAGCCCAGAAATGTTATTTCCATGGGCGCACACACTCACACAAAGCCCACAAAAGGCAAAGCACAATTCATTAAGTCCTCAATACTCTTGCTTAAAAATGGAATTTGATCGGCCAGACTTGGTGGCTCACACCTGTAATGCCAGCACTTTGGGAGGCTGAGGCAGGCGGATCATGAGGTCAGGAGATCGAGACCATCTCGGCTAACACAGTGAAACCCTGTTTCTACTAAAAATACAAAAAATTAGCTGGGCAAGGTGGCGGACGCCTGTAGTCCCAACTACTCGGGAGGCTGAGGCAGGAGAATGGCGTAAACCCGGGAGGCGGAGCTTGCAGTGAGCTGAGATCCGGCCACTGCACTCCAGCCTGGGTGACAGAGCGAGACTCCATCTCAAAAAAAAAAAAAAAAAAAAGGAATTTAATCAAGCAGTAAAGCTCAAGCAAACTTAAATTAAATTAAATGGAGTTATGCACATACCTGTAGTCCCAGCTACTTGGCAGGCTGAGGTTGGGGAATGCTTGAACCTAGGAGTTCAAGTCAAGCCAGGCAACACAGTGAAACTCTGTCTCTAAAACATAAATAAATAAAATAAAAACGGGACTTTGAGCTAACAATCCTCATACTGCTTCTCAACCAGCATGTGTAGACGGGATCACATAAGTTACAGCTTTTCTCTAGCACTGAAAACACCCCGTTTTCTTGTTAAGGTAAAGAAACGATACAGTCATAGGCAGTAAGGTATTCTGAAAACCCCATTGTGTTGGGAGGCACAGTGGGGGACATGGAATTTGCAGAGCCTGTCCAGACCCGAGCACCCCTGACCTCCATGTGACCTTGAGCATGTTATTATCCTCCCTGACCCTCGCACTCTGTGCTTGAGATGGGGGCAACAGCACGCCCGGCTCAGCCTCCTGCTGTGAGTACTCCGTGAAAGAATTTAACAAAAACACTGAGAACAGTACCTGGCACCTACTGAATGCTCATTCAAAATTTAAAAACAAAACACCAGGAGACCTGAGCTCCATTTCTGGCAGCCACAACCAGTGCACAAGTCATGCACGGGGACTGGGCACAGGTGACACATTACCTGTATGGTGAGGCTCACACAGCCCCCATGGACCAGGCACCCGAAAGCCTGTCCTTCCTGTCCCCACACCCCCACGGCACCCTGCCTCTGGAGACAGCCCAGGGGAGGCCTCCTGGTGACTGGTTCAAACGGTCCAGGACTCCATTACCCTGGCTGGGGGCACCAGCTGTCACTCCTCCCTCTTCAGAAAGGCACAGAAG
>NC_037679.1:0-134221 GCF_003255815.1 Theropithecus gelada
ACTTCCACTCACAGAGTTACATCTGTATTTCGTGGATCTCTTTGCTAGCCTTATTTCTGTGGAATCTGAGAACAGATATTTCGGATCCCTTTGAAGACTATAGGGCCAAAGGAAATATCCTCCGATAACAAAGAGAAAGAAGCATTCTGAGAAACTTCTTTGTGTTCTGTGAAATCATCTCACAGAGTTACAGCTTTCCCCTCAAGAAGCCTTTCGGTATGACAGTTCTTGTGGAATTTGCAAAGTGATATTTGGAAACCCATGGAGGGCTAAGGTGAAAAAGGAAATATCCTCAGATGAAATCTGGAAAGAAGCTTTCTGAGAAACTGCCTAGTGTTCTGTGAATTCATCTCACAGAGTAACAACTTTCCCCTTAAGAAGCGGCTCGCTAAGCCTGTTCTTGTGGAATTCGCCAAGTGATATTTGGAAGCCCATAGAGGAGTATGGTGAAAAAGAAAATATCCTCCGAGAAAAACTGCAAAGAAGCTTTCTGAGAAACTGCTTTGTGATGAGTGACTTCCACTCACAGAGTTACATCTGTATTTCGTGGATCTCTTTGCTAGCCTTATTTCTGTGGAATCTGAGAACAGATATTTCGGATCCATTTGAAGACTATAGGGCCAAAGGTAATATCCTCCGATAACAAAGAGAAAGAAACTTCCTGAGAAACTTCTTTGTGTTCTGTGAAATCATCTCTGATAGTTACAGCTTTCCCCTCAAGAAGCCTTTCGCTAAAACAGTTCTTGTGGAATTGGCAAAGTGATATTTGGAAGCCCATAGAGGGCTATGGTGAAAAAGGAAATATCCTCAGATGAAATCTGGAAAGAAGCTTTCTGAGAAACTGCTTATTGTTCTATGATTTCATCTCACAGAATTACAGCTTTCCGCTCATGAAGCCGCTCGCTAAGCCTGTTCTTGTGGAATTAGCAAAGTGGTATTTGGAAGCCGATAGAGGGCTATGGTGAAAACAAAAATATCCTCCGAGAAAAAGTGGAAAGAAGATTTCTGTGAAACTGCTTTGTGATGTGTGATTTCCATTCACAGAGTTACATCTGCATTTCGTGGATCTCTTTGCTGGTATTATTTCTGTGGAATCTCAGAACAGATGTTTCGGATCCTGTTGAAGACTGTAGGGCCAAAGGAAATATCCTCCGATAAGAAAGAGAAAGAAGCTTTCTGAGAAACTGCTTAGTGTTCTGTGAATTCATCTCTCAGAGTTACAGCTATCCCCTCAAGAAGCGGCTCGCTAATCCTGTTGTTGTGGAATTCGCAAAGTACTTTTTGGAAGCCCTTAGAGTCCTGTGGTGAAAAAGAAAATATCCTCCGAGAAAAACTGGAAAGAAGCTTTCTGAGAACCTGCTTTGTGATGTGTGACTTCCACTCACAGAGTTACATCTGTGTTTCGTGTATCTCTTTGCTAGCCTTATTTCTGTGGAATCTGAAAACAGATATTTCGCATCCCTTTGAAGACTATAGGGCCAAAGTAAATATCCTCCGATAACAATGAGAAAGAAGCTTTCTGAGAAACTTCTTTGTGTTCTGTGAAATCATCTCACAGAGTTACAGCTTTTCCCTCAAGAAGCCTTTCGCTAAGACAGTTCTTGTGGAATTTGCAAAGGGATATTTGGAAGCCCATAGAGGGCTGTGGTGAAAAAGGAAGTATCCTGAGATGAAATCTGGAAAGAAGCTTTCTGAGAAACTGCTTAGTGTTCCGGGAATTCATCTCACAGAGTTACAGCTTTCCCGTCAAGAAGCCGTTCGCTATGCCTGTTCTTGTGGAATTCGCAAAGTGATATTTGGAAGCCCATAGAGGGCTGTGGTGAAAAACAGAATATCCTCTGATAACAAAGAGAAAGAAGCTTTCTGAGAAACTTCTTTGTGTTCTGTGAAATCATCTCACAGAGTTACAGCTTTCCCCTCAAGAAGCCTTTCGCTTTGACAGTTCTTGTGGAATTTCAAAAGTGATATTTGGAAGCCCATAGAGAGCTATGGTGAAAAAGGAATTATTCTCAGATGAAATCTGGAAAGAAGCTTTCTGAGAAACTGCTTAGTGTTCCGTGAATTCATCTCACAGAGTTTCTGCTTTCCCCTCAAGAAGTCGCCCGCTCTGCCTCTTCTTGTATAAACCGCAAAGTGATATTTGGAAGCCCATAGAGGGCTGTGGTGAAAAACCAAATATCCTCCGATAACAAAGAGAAAGAAGCTTTCTGAGAAACTGCTTGTGACGTGTGACTTCCACTCAGAGAATTATATCTGTATTTCTTGGATCTGTTTGCTAGCCTTATTTCTGTGGTCTGAGTACAGATATTTCGGACACCTTTGAAGACTATACGGCCAAAGGAAATATCCTCCGATAACAAAGAGAAAGCAGCTTTCTGAGAAACTTCTTTGTGTTCTCTGAAATCATCTCACACAGTTAGAGCTTTCCCCTCAACAAGCCTTTCGCTAAGACAGTTCTTGTGGAATATGCAAAGTGATATTTGGAAGCCCATAGAGGGCTATGGTGAAAAAGGAAATATCCTCAGATGAAATCTGGAAAGAAGCTTTCTGAGAAAGTGCTTAGTGTTCTGTGAATTCATCTCAAAGAGTTACAGCTTTCCCCTAAAGAAACCGCTAGCTATGCCTGTTCTTGTGGAATTTGCAAAGTGCTTTTTGGAAGCCCCTATAGGGCTGTGGTGAAAAAGAAAATATCCTCCGAGAAATACTGGAAAGAAGTTTTCTGAGAAACTGCTTTGTGATGTGTGAATTCCACTCACAGAGTTACATCTGTATTTCGTGGATCTGTTTCCTAGCCTTATTTCTGTAGAATCTGAGAACAGATATTTCGGATCCCTTTGAGGAATAAGGGCCAAAGGAAATATCCTCCGATAACAAAGAGAAAGAAGCTTTCTGAGAAACTTCTTTGTGTTCTGTGATATCATCTCATAGAGTTACAGCTTTCCCCTCAAGAACCCTGTTGCTAAGACAGTTCTTGTGGAATTTGCAAAGTGATATTTGGAAGCCCATAGAGGGCTATGGTGAAAAAGGAAATATCCTCAGATGAAATCTGGAAACAAGCTTTCTGAGAAACTGCTTAGTGTTCTGTAAATTCATCTCACAGAGCTACAGCTTTCCCCTCAAAAAGCCACTCGCTAAGCGTGTTCATGTGGAATTCGCAAAGTGATATTTGGAAGCCCTAAGAGGGCTATGGTGAAAAAGAAAATATCCTCCGAGAAAAACTGGAAAGAAGCTTTCTGAGAAACTGCTTTGTGATGTGTGACTTCCACTCACAGAGTTACATTTGTATTTCGTGGATCTCCTTGCTAGCCTTATTTCTTTGGAATCTGAGAACAGATAATTCGGATTCCTTTGAAGACTATAGGGCCAACGGAAATATCCTCCGAATACAAAGAGAAAGAAGCTTTCTGAGAAACTTCTTTGTGTTCTGTGGAATCATCTCACAGAGTTACAGCTTTCCCCTCAAGAAGGCTTTTGCTAAGACAGTTCTTGTGTAATTTGCAAAGTGATATTTGGAAGCCAATAGAGGGCTACGGTGAAAAAGGAAATATCCTCAGATGAAGTCTGCAAAGAAGCTTTCTGAGAAACTGCTTAGTGTTCTGTGAATTCATCTCACAGAGTTACAGCTTTCCCCTGAAGAAGCCACTCGCTAAGCCTGTTCTTGTGGAATTCGCAAAGTGATATTTGGAAGCCCATAGAGGGCTGTGGTGAAAAAGAAAATATCCTCAGAGAAAAACTGGAAAGAAGATTTCTGAGAAACTGCTTAGTGTTCTGTTACTTCATCTCACGGAGTTACAGCTTTCCCCTCAGGACACCGTTCGCTAAACCTGTTCTTGTGGAATTTGCAAACTGATATTGGGTAGCCCTTAGAGGGCTATGGTGAAAAAGAATATATCCTGAGAGAAAAACTGGAAAGAAGATTTCTGAGAAACTGCTTTGTGATGTGTGACTTCCACTCAGAGAGTTACATCTGTATTTCGTGCATCTGTTTGCTAGCATTATTTCTGTGGTATCTAAGAATGGATATTCCTGATCCTTTTGAAGACTCTAAGGCCAAAGGGAGTATCCTCCGATAACAAAGAGAAAGAAGCTTTGTGAGAAACTTCTTTGTGCTCTGTGAAATCATCTCACAGAGTTACAGCTTTCTCCTCAAGAAGCCTTTCGCTACTATAGTTCTTTTGGAATTTACAAAGTGATATTTGGAAGCCCATGGAGGGCTATGGTGAAAAAGGAAATATCCTCAGATTAAAACTGGAAAGAATTTTCTGAGAAACTGCTTTGTAATGTGTGACTTCCACTCACAAAGTTACAGCTGTATTTCATGGATCTGTTTGCTAGCCCAATTTCTGCGGAATCTGAGAGTGGATATTTGAGATCTCTTTGAAGACTTTAGGGCCAAAGGAATATCCTCCGAAAACAAAGAGACAGAAGCTTTCTGAGAAACTTCTTTGTGTTCTGTGAAATCATCTCACAGAGTTACAGCTTTCCCCTCAAGAAGCCTTTCGCTGAGACTGTTCTTGTGGAATTTGGTAAGTGATATTTGGAAGCCCATGGAGGGCTCTTATGAAAAAGTAAATATCTTCAGATTAAAACTGGAAAGAAGCTATCTGAGAAACTGCTTAGTGTTCTGTTAATTCATCTCACAGAGTTACAGCTTTCCCCTCAAGAAGCCATTCGCTAAGCCTGTTCTTGTGCAATTTGCAAAGTGATATTTGGAAGCCCATAGAAGGCTATGGTGAAAAAGTAAATATCCTCAGAGTAAAACTGGAAAGAATCTTTCTGAGAAACTGCTTTGTGATATGTGACTTCCACTCACAGAGTTACACCTGTATTTCATGGATCTGTTTCCTTGCCCTACTTCTGTGGAATCTAGAACGGATATTTCGTATCCCTTTGAAGACTGTAGGGCCAAAGGAAATATCCTCCGAAAATAAAGAGACAGAAGCGTTCTGAGAAACTTCTTTGTTTTTGTGAAATCATCTCACAGAGTTACAGCTCTCCCCTCGAGAAGCCTTTCGCTAAGACAGTTCTTGTGGAATTTGCAAAGTGATATTTGGAACCCCATGGAGGGCTTTTGTGGAAAAGGAAATATCTTCTGAATAAAACTGGAAAGAAGCTATCTGAGAAAGTGCTTAGTGTTCTGTTAATTCCTCTCACATTGTTAGAGATTTCCCCTCAAGAAGCCGTTCGCTAAGCTTGTTCTTCTACAATTTGCAAAGTGATATTTGGAAGCCCATAGAGGGCTATGGTGAAAAAGAAAATATCCTCAGAGAAATACTGGAAAGAAGTTTTCTGAGAAACTCCTTTGTGACGTGTGACCTGCAATCACAGACTTACAGCTGTATTTTGGAGCTGTTTGCTATCCTTATTTCTGTGGAAACTGAGAACTGATATTTCGGATCCATTTGAAGTCTATAGGGCCAAAGGAAATATCCTCCGATAACAAAGAGAAAGAAGGTATCTGAGAAACTTCTTTGTGTTCTGTGAAATCATCTCACAGATTTACAGCTTTCGCCTGAAGAAGCCTTTCGCTAAGACCGTTCTTGGGGAATTTGCAAAGTGACATTTAGAAGCCCATGGAGCGCTATGGTGAAAAAGAAAATATCCTCAGATAAAAACTGGAAAGAAGCTTTCTGAGAAACTGCTTAGTGTTCTGTTAATTCGTCACACAGAGTTTCAGCTTTCCCCTCAAGAAGCCATTCGCTAAGCCTGTTCTTGACGTATTTGCAAAGTGATATTTGGAAGCCCCTACAGGGCTGTGTTGAAAAAGCAAATATCCTCAGAGAATAACTGGAAAGAGAATTTTGAGAAACTGCTTTGTGATGTGCGACTTCCACTCACAGAGTTACAGCTGTGTTTTTTGGAGCTGTTTGATAGCCTTATTTCTGTGGAATCTGAGAATGGATATTTCGGATCCCTTTGAAGACTATAGGGCCAAAGGAAATATCCTGCTATAACAAGGAGAAAGAACCTTTCTGAGAAACTTCTTTGTGTTCTCTGAAATCATCTCACAGAGTTACAGCTTCCCCTTCAAGAAGCCTTTCGCAAAGACTGTTCTTTTGGAATGCGCAAAGTGATATTTGGAAGCCCATGGAGGGCTAGGGTGAAAAAGGAAATATCCTCAGATGAAAACTGGAACGAAGCTTTCTGAGAAACTGCTTAACTTTCTGTTAATTCATCTCACAGAGTTACAGCTTTCCCCTCAAGAAGCCGTTCGCTAAGCCTGTTCTTGTGGAATTTCCAAAGTATTATTCGGAAGCCCATAGATGGCTATCGTGAATAAGAAAATATCCTCAGAGAAAAACTGGAAAGAAACTTTCTGAGAAACTGCTTTGTGATATGTGACCTCCACTCACAGAGTTACAGCTGTATTTCGTTTAACTGTTTGCTAGCCTTATTTCTGTGGAATCTGAGAACTGATATTTTGGATCCCTTTGAAGACTATAGGGCCAAAGGAAATATCCTGTGATTAAAATGATAAAGAACCTTTCGGAGAAGCTTCTTTGTGATTTGTGAATTCATCTCACAAAATTACAGCTTCCCCTCAAGAAGCCTTTCGCTAAGACTGTTGTTTTGGAATTTGCAAACTAATATTTGGAAGCCCATGGAGGTCTATGGTGAAAAAGAAAATATCCTCATATAAAAACTGGAAAGAAGCTTTCTGTGAAACTGCTTTGTGATCTGTGAATTCATCGCACAGAGTTACAGCTTTCCCCTCAAGAAGCCGTTCAATAAAACTGTTCTTCTGGAATTTGCAAAGTGATATTTCGAAGCCCATGGAGGGCTACGGAGAAAAAGAGAATTTCCTCAGATAAAAACTGGAAAGACGTTTTCTGAGAAAGTTCTTTGTGATGTTTGAATTCATCTCACTGAGTTACACGTGTATTTGGAGGAGCCGTTGGCTAGCCCTCTTTTCGTGTAATCTGAGAATTGATATTTCGGATCCCTTTGAAGACTATAGGGCCAAAGGAAATATCATCCGATGAAAATGAGGAAGAAGCTTTCTGTTGAACTTCTCTGTTATCTGTGAATTCATCTCACAGAGTGACACCTTTCTCCTCATGAAGCCGTTCGCTAAGACTTTTGTTGTGGAATTTGCAAAGCGATATTTGGGACCCCATGGAGCACTATGCTGAAAAAGGAAATATCCTCTGAAAAAAAATTGGAAAGGAGCTTTCTGAGAAACTGCATTGTGACATGTGTATGCAACGCATAGAGTTACAATCTCCTTTTCATTGAACCGTTTGCCAACACTCTTTTCTTGAAATCTGCATTGAGAGATTTCTTAGTGCAATGAAGCTGACGGTGACAGGGGAAATATCCTCAAAGAAAAACTAGAGTGTAGCTGTCTGAGAAACTTCTTTGTGTTATGTGAGTTAATCTCATCGAGTTACAACTTTGTGTTCACGAAGGAGTTTGCTGACACTGTTTTCCTGGAATCTGCAAAGTGATATTTGGGAGTGCATTGAGGCCCATGGAGAAAACGGAAATATCCTCAGATAATAACTAGAAAGAAGCTTCCTGAGAAACTGCTTTGTAATGTGTGAATTCAACTCACTGAGTTACACGTGTATTTGGAGGAGCCGTTGGCTAGCCCTGTTTTCCTGGAACCTGAGAGCTGATATTTCGGACACCTTTGAAGACTAAAGGCCGAAGGAAATATCCTCCGAGAAAATGAGAAAGAAGCTTTCCTAGGAACTTCTCTGTGATCTGCGTAGCATCTCACAGAGTTAACCTTTGTCTTAATGAATCCGTTCAGTAAGACTTTTCTTGTGGAATTTGCAAAGTGATATTTGGGAGCCTATGGAGGGCTATGCTGAAAAAGGAAATATCGTCACATAAAAATTGGAAAGAAGTGTTCTGAGAAATTGCAATGTGATGTGTGAATGCAACTCCCAGAGTTACACTTTTCTCTTCAGGGATCAGTTGGCTAACACAGTTTTCTGGAAATCTGCAATGGAATACTTCTTATCACAATGAAGCTTACGGTGACAAAGGAAATACCCTCAGAAAAAACTAGAAAGAAGCTTTCTTAGAAACTTCTTTTGGATGTGTGAATTCCTCTCATGGAGTTACACTTACATGTCATTGAACAGTCGATTAACACTGTCTTTAAGGAACCTGAGAAGTGCTACTTTGGATCGCATTGAGACCTATGCTGATAAAGGAAATATCCTCAATTGAAAACGTGAAAGATGCTTTCTGAGAAACTTCTTTGTGATACGTGAATTCATCTCACAGAGTTACACCTTAGTCTTCTCGAAGCAGTTTGCTCACACTGTTTTCTTGGAATCTGCAAAGTGATATTTGGTTGCGCATTGAGGCCCATGGTGAAAACGGAGATACCCTCAGATAATAACTAGAAAGAAGCTTTGTGAATAATTGCTTTCTGATGTGTGAATTCATCACACAGAGATTCACCTTTACCTTCGTGTAGCAGTTTGCTAACACTGTTTTTGTGAATTCTGCAAAGTGATATTTGGCAGCTCATTGAGGGCTATGTTGAAAACGGAATTATAGTCAGATAAAATCTGGAAAGAAGCGTTCTGAGAAACTGCATTGTGATGTGTGAATGCAACTCACAGAGTTACACTTTTCTCTTCAGTGATCAGTTTGCTAACGCAGTTTTCTTGAAATTTGCAATCAGATACTTCTTATCGCTAAGCAGCTTATGGTGACAAAGGAAATATCCTCACATAAATAATGAAAGAATCTTCCTGAGAAATTGCTTTCGATATGTGACTTCATCTCACAGAGTTACACCAGTATTTCTTGGAGTCATCTCCTAGCACTGTTTTTTTTTGGATTCTGAGAACTGATATTTCCGATGGGTTTGAAGAGTATAAGGACCAAGGAAATATCCGCCGATGCAAACCGGAATGAAGCTTTCTGAGAAACTGCTTTGTGACGTGTGAATTCATTACAAAGTGTTCCACCACTCTTTCATGGAGGAGTTTGCTAGCACTGTGTTTGTGGAATCTCACAAGTGATATCTTGGATATCATTGAATCCCATGGTGAATCATGAAATATCCTCAGTCAAATCTGCAGAGAAGCCTTCTCAGAAACTTCTTTGTTGTGGGTGAATTCAGCTCACCAGGTTACATCACTGTTTTCATTGAGAAGCTTGCTAACAGTGTTTTCGCAGAATCTGCAATAAGACACACGATGGATTATTCCCAAGATGGCCGAATAGGAACAGCTCCAGTCTCCAACTCCCAGCGTGAGTGACACAGAAGACAGGTGATTTCTGCATTTTCAACTGAGGTACTGGGTTTATCTCACTAGGGAGTGCCCGACAATCATTGCTGGTCAGCTGCTGCAGCCCGACCAGCGAGAGCTGAAGCAGCCTGAGGAATCGCATCACCTGGGAAGCACAAGGGGGAAGGGAATCCCTTTTCCTAGCCAGGGGAAATGAGATACACAACACCTGGAAAATCGGGTAACTCCCACCCCAATACTGCACTCCACCAAGGATCTTAGCAAACAGGCACACCAGGAGACTATATCCCACACATGGCCGGGAGGGTCCCATGCCCATGGAGCCTCCCTCATTGCTAGCACAGCAGTCTGCCATCTCGCTGGCAAGGCGGCAGCGAGGCTGTGGGAGGGTAGCCCGCCATTGCTGAGGCTTAAGTAGATAAACAAAGTGGCTGTGAAGCTCCAACTGGGTGGAGCTTACAGCAGCTCAAGGAGTCCTACCTGTCTCTGTAGACTCCACCTCTGGGGACAGGGCACAGCTAAACAACAACAACAACAAAAGCAGATTGTGGAATCTGAGAACTGATATTTCGTATCTCTTTGAAGTCTGTAGGCCAAAGGAAATATCCTATGATAAAAATGAGAAAGAAACTTTCTGAGAAACCTCTTTTTCATCTGTGAATTCATCCCACCATGTTACACCTTTCTCCTCATGAAGCCGTTCGCTAAGACTGTTCTCGTGGAATTTGCAAAGTGATATTTGGGAGCCCATGGAGGGCTCTGGTGAAAAACGAAATAACCTCAGATAAGGACTGGAAAGAAGCGTTCTGAGAAAGGGCATTGTGACATGTGAATGCAACTCACAGAGTTACACTCTTCTTTTCATTGATCAATTTGCTAACACAGTTTTCTTGAAATCTGCATTGAGATATTTCTTGGTGCATGAAGCTTACACTGACAAAGGAAATATCCTCAGATAAAAACTAGAAACAAGTTTTCTTAGAAACTTCTTTTTGATGTGTGAATTCATCTCACGGAGTTACACTTACGTTTCATGGAACAGTCGAATAACACTGTCTTTAAGGAACCTGAGAAGGGATACTTTGGATCGCAGTGAGGCCTACACTGATAAAGGAAACAACCTTAATCAAAAACGTGAAAGAAGCTTTCTGAGAAACTTCTTTGTGATACGTGAATTCATCTCACAGAGTTTCAACTTTGTTTTCACAAAGGAGTTTGCTCACAGTGTTTTCATGGAATCTGCAAAGTGATATTTGGGAGCGCATTGAGGCCCATTGTGAAAACGAAAATATCCTCAGATAATAACAAGAAAGAAGCTGTCTGAGAAATTGTTTTCTGATGTGTGAATTCATGACACAGAGATTCACCTTTCCCTTCTTGTAGCAGTTCACTAACACTGTTTTCGTGGATTCTGCAAAGTGATATTTGGCAGCTCATTGAGGGCTATGGTGAAAAAGGAAATATCCTCAGATAAAAACTGATAAGAAGTGTTCTGAGAAACTGCCTTGCGGTGTGTGAATGCAACTCACAGAGTTACACTTTTCTCTTCAGTGATCAGTTTTTTAACACAGTTTTCTTGAAATCTGCAAAGGGTTACTTCTTAGTGCAATGAAACTTACAGTGACAGAGGAAATATCCTCAGATAAAAACTGGAAAGGAGCTTTCTTAGAAACTTCGTTGTGATGTTTGAATTCATCTCACAGAGTTTCACTTACGTTTCATGGATCAGTTGATTAACACTGTCCTTGAGGAACCTGAGAAGTGCTACTTTTGATCATGGAGGCCTACGCTGAAAAAGGAAATATCCTTAATTAAAAACCTGAAAAAGCTTTGCGAGAAACTTCTTTGTGATACGTGAATTCATCGCACCGAGTTACAACTTAGTCCTCATGAAGCAGTTTAGTAACAGTGTTTTCGTGTAATCTGCAAAGTGATATTTGGGAGTGCATTGAGGCCCATGGTGAAAATGAAAATATGCTCAGATCATAACTAGAAAGAAGCTTTCTCAGAAATTGCTTTCTGAGGTGTGAATTCGTCACACACAGATTCACCATTCCCTTCTTATAGCAGTTTGCTAGCACTGTTTTCGTGAATTCTCCAAAGTGATATTTGGGATATCTTTGAAGGCTATGGTGAAAAAGGAAATATCCTCAGATAAGAACTGGAAAGAAACATTCTGAGAAACTGCATTGTGATGTGTGAGTGCAAGTCACAGAGTTACACTTTTCTCTTCAGTGATCAGTTTTCTAACACTGTTTTTTTGTAATCTGCAATGGGATACTTCTTAGGGCAGTGAAACTTATGGTGACAAAGGAAATATCCTCAGATAAAAACTAGAAAGAAGCTTTCATAGAAACTTCTTTGTGATGTTTGAATTCATCTCACAGAGTTACACTTACGTTTCATTGAGTAGTTGATTAACACTGTCTTTGAGGAACCTGAGACGGGCTACTTTGGATCACATGGAGGCCTACGCTGATAAAGGAAATTTCCAGAATTAAAAACGTGAAAGATGCTTTGTGAGAAACTTCTTTGTGATACGTGAATTCCTCTCATAGAGTTACAACTTAGTCTTCATGAAGCAGTTTGCTAACACTCTTTTCGTGAAATCTGCAAAGTTATATTTGGGAGCGCATTGAGGCCCATGGTTAAAAAGGTAATATCCTCACATAATAACTAGAAAGAAGCTTTCTCAGAAATTGCTTTCTGATGTGTGAATTTATCACACAGAGATTCACCTTTCCCTTCTTGTAACAGTTTGCTAACATTATTTTTGTGGATTCTGCAAAGTGATATTTAGGGGCTCATTGAGGGCTATGGTGAAAGAGGAAATGTCCTCAGAAAAAAACCAGAAAGAAGCGTTCTGAGAAACTGCATTGCGATGTGTGAATGCAATTCACAGAGTTACACTTTTCCCATCAGTGATCAGTTTGCTAACAAAGTTTTTTTGAAATCTGCAATGGGATACTTCTTAGCGCTATGCAGCTTACGGTTACAAAGGAAATATCCTCAGAAAAAAAAAAGTGAAAATAGCTTCCTGAGAAATTGCTTTCTGATATGTGATGTCATCTCACAATGTTACAGCACTATTTCTTGGAGAAGTTTCCCAGCACTGTTTTTGTGGATTCTGAAGACTGATATTTTGGATGGGTTTGAAGAGTATAAGGACAAAGGAAATATCCTCGGAGAAAACCGGAATGAAGCTTTCTGAGAAACTGCTTTGTGATATGTGGTTTCTTTTCAAAGTGTTACACCACTCTTTCATGGAGGAGTTTGTTAGCACTGATTTTGTGGAATCTCAGAAGTGATATCTTAGATGTCGTTGAATCTCATGATGAATCATGAAATATCCTCAGACAAATCTGCAGAGAAGCCTTCTCAGAACCTTTTTTGTGGGTGAATTCAGCGCACAGAGTTACATCATTGTTTTCATTGAGAAGCTTGCTAACAGTGTTTTCGCAGAATCTGCAATAAGACACACGGTGGCGCTCTGAGACCACAAACAACCTCAGTTCTGAGCCCATGGTGGGCTATGGTGAAAAAGAAAATATCCTCACATAAAAACTAGAAAGAAGCGTTCTGAGAAACTGCAGTGTGACATGTGAATACAACTCACAGAGTTACACTTTCCTTTTCATTGATTCGTTTGCTAACACTGTTTTCTTGAAATCTGCATTGGGATATTTCTTAGCGCCATGAAGCTTTCAGTGACAAACGAAATATCATCAAATAAAAACTAGAAAGTAGCTTTCTAAGAAACTTCTTTGTGATATGTGATTTCATCTCACCGAGTTACAACTTGGTGTTCACGAAGCAGTTAGCTAAAACTGTTTTCGTGGAATCTGCAAAGTGCTATTTGGGACACATTGAGGCCCACGGTGAAAACGGAAATAACCTCAGATAATTGTTTTCTGATATGTGAATTCATCATACAGAGTTTCACCTTTCCTTTCTTGTAGCAGTTTTCTAACACCGTTTTCGCTGATTCTGCAAAGTGATATTTGGGAGCGCATTGAGGGCAATGGTGGAAAAGGAAATATCCTCAGATAAAACCTGGCAAGAAGCGTTCTGAGAAATGGCATTGTGATGTGTGAGTGCAAATCACAGAGTTACACTTTCCTCTTCAGTGATCAGTTTCCTAAAAATTTCGTGAGAAATTGCAATTTCTCAGGAGCTTCTTTCACTTTTTTATCTGAGGATATTTTCTTTGTCACCATAACCTGCATAGTGCTAAGAAGTATCACATTCCTGATTTCAAGAAAACTGTGTTAGCACACTTTCTATTTTTTATCTGAGGACATTTCCTTTTTCACAATAGGCCTCAATGTTCTCCCAAATACCACTTTGCAGATTCCACGAAAACAGTGTTAGCAAAATACTCCATGAAAAGAAAGGTGTAACTCTGTGAGATGAATTCACACATCACAACGAAGTTTCTCAGAAAGCTTCTTTCTCGTTTTTATCTGATGATATTTCCTTTGGCCATATAGTCTTCATAGTGATCCGAAATATCAGTTCTCAGATTCCACAAAAACAGGGCTAGACAACAGCTCCACGAAATATATGTGTAACTCAGTGAGTTGAATTCACACATCACAAAGCAGTTTCTTAGAAAGCTTCTTTCTTTTTTCTTTTGAGGATATTTGAGGTCTGAAAGCGCCCCCATGTGTCCTATTGCAGATTCTGTGAAACACTGTTAGCAAGCTTCTCAATGGAAACCATGATGTAGGTCTGTGAGCTGAATTCGCCCACATCAGATCAGTTTCTGACAAGGCTTCTCTGCAGATTCATCTGAAGATATTTCCTTATTCACCATGGGATTCAACGACATCCAAGATATCACTTCTGAGATGCCACAAAATCAGTGCTAGCAACTCCAACATGAAACAGTGGTGTAGCACTGTGAAATGAATTCACACATCACCAAGCAGTTTCTCAGAAAGCTTCATTCCAGTTTTTCTCTGAGGATATTTCCTTTGTCCTTATACTCTTCAACCCCATCCGAAATATCAGTTCTCAGAATCCACAAAAACAGTGCTAGCAAATGGCTCCACGAATTAGTGGTGTAACTCTGTGAGAGGAAGTCACATATCAGAAAGCCATTTCTCAGAAACTTCTTTCACGTTCGTTTTTAATTGAGGATATTTCCTTTATCAGTGTAGGCCTCAATGGGATCCCAAGTATCCCTTCTAAGATTCCCCAAAGAAAGTGGTTATAGACTGCTCAAGGAAACGAAAGTGTAATGCTGTGAGATGAATTCACACATGACAGAGCAGTTTCTCAGAAAGCTTCTTCCTAGGTTTTATTTGAGGATATTTCCTTTGTCACCGTCAGCTTCATTCCGCTATGAAGTATCGCATGGCAGATTTCAAGGAAAGAGTGTTAACAAACTGATCAATGAAAAGAAAAGTGTAACTCTGCGAGTTGCATTCACACATCACAATGCAGTTTCTCAGAACGCTTCTTGCCAGGTTTTATCTGAGGATATTTCCTTTTTCACCATTGCCCTCAATGCGCTCCCAAATATCACCTTTCCGATTCCATGAAAACAGTGTTAGCAAACTGCTACAAGAAGGAATAGATGAATCTCTGTGTGATGAATTCACATATCGGAAGCAATTTCTCAGAAAGCTTCTTTCTCGTATTTACTTGAGGATTCTTCCTTTTTAACCCTAGGCCTCAATGCGCTCCCAAATATAACTTTACAGATTTCACAAAAAGAGTGTTATCAAACTGCATTATGAAGACTAACTTGCAACTCTGTGAGATGAATTCACATATCACAAAGACATTTCTCAGAAACTTCTTTCACGTTTTTAATTGAGGATATTTACTTTATCAGCATAGGCCTCAATGCAATCCCAAGTATCCCTTCTCAGATTCCCCAAAGACAGTGGTAATAGAGTGCTCCATGAAATGAAAGTGTAACTCTGTGAGATGAATTCACACATCACAGAGCAATTCCTCAGAAAGCTTCTTTCTAGTTTTTATCTGAGGATTTTCCTTTGTCACCGTCAGTTTCATTGTGCTATGAAATACTGCATTGCAGATTTCAAGAAAACAGTGTTAGCAAACTGCTCAATGAAAAGAAAAGTAGAACCCTGTGAGTTGCATTCACCCGTCACAATGCACTTTCTCAGAACGCTTCTTTCCAGTTTTTATCTGAGGATATTTTCTTTGTCACCATAGCCCTCAATGCGATCCCAAATATCACTTTGCTGATTCCATGAGAGCAGTGTTAGCAGGCGACTTCATGAAGAGAAAGGTGTAACTCTGTGTGATGAATTCACACATCACAAAGTAGTTTCTCAAAAAGCTTCATTCCGGTTTTTCTCTGAGGATATTTCCTTTGCCCTTATACTCTTCCAACCCATCGGAAATATCAGCTCTCAGAATCCACAAGAACAGTGCTAGCAAACGGCTCCACAAAATGATGGTGTAACTCTGTGTTATGAAGTCACATATAAGAAAGCAATTTTTCAGAAAGCTTCCTTCTAGTTTTCATCTGAGGATATTTCCTTTGTCACTATAAGCTTTATTGCACTAAGATGTATCCCATTGCAGGTCAAGAAAACTGTGTTGTCAAACTGATCAATGAAGAGATAAGTGAAACTCTATGAGTTGCATTCACATGTCACAATGCAGTTTCTCATAACGCTTCTTTCCAGGTTCTATGCGAAGGTATTTCCTTTTTCACCGTAACCCTCCATGCGTTCCCAAATATCACATTGTAGATTCCAAGAGAACCGTCTTAGCAAACGGCTCTTTGAAGAGAATGGTGTAACTCTGTGAGATTAATTCACACATCACAAAGAAGTTTCTCAGAAAGCTTCTTTCTCGTTTTTATCTGAGGATATTTTCTCTGGCCGTATAGTCTTCAAAGCGATCCGAAATATCAGTTCTCAGATTCCACAAAAACAGGGCTAGCCAACGGCTCCATGAAATATATGTGTAACACAGTGAGTTGAATTCAAACACCACAAAGCAATTTCTTAGAAAGCTTCTTTCATTTTTGAGCTGACGATATCTGTGGTCTGAAAGCTCCCCCGTGTGTCCCATTGCAGATTCTGCGAAAACACTGTTAGCAAGCTTCTCAATGAATACAATGATGTAGGTCTGTGAGCTGAATTCACCCACATCAAATCAGTTTCTGACAAGGCTTCTCTGCAGGTTCATCTGAGGATATTTCCTTATTCACCATGGGTTTCAACGATATGCAAGATATCACTTCTGAGATTCCACTAAATCAGTGCTAGCAACTCCGACATGAAAGAGTGGTGTAACACTGTGAAATGATTTCGCACATCACAAAGCAGTTTCTCAGAATCTTCATTCCGGTTTTTCTGTGAGCATATTTCCTTGGTCCTTATACTCTTCAAACCCATCCGAAATATTAGTTCTCAGAATCCACAAAAACAGTGCTAGCAAACGGTTCCACGAAATATTGGTGCAACTCTGTGAGATGAAGTCACATATCAGGAAGTCATTTCTCAGAAAGCTTCTTTCACGTTTTTAATTGAGGACATTTCCTTTATCAGTGTAGGCCTCAATGTGATCCCGAGTATCCCTTCTCAGATTCCCCAAAGACACTGGTAATAGACTGCTCCATGAAACACAAGTGTAACGCTGTGAGAGGAATTCACACATCACAGAGCAGTTTCTCAGAAAGCTTCTTCCTAGGTTTTATTTGAGGATATTTCCTTTGTCACCATCAGCTTCATTTCGCTATGAAATATCGCATTGCAGATTTCAAGAAAACAGTGTTAGCAAACTGATCAATGAAAAGAAAAGTGTAACTCTGTGAGTTGCATTCACACGTCACAATGCAGTTTCTCAGAACGCTTCTTGCCAGTTTTTATCTGAGGATATTTCCTTTTTCATCATAGCCCTCAATACGCTCCCAAATATCACTTTGTAGATTTCACGAAAACAGTGTTAACAAACTGCTACAAGAAGGGATAGGTGAATCTCTGTGTGAGGAATTCACATAGCAGAAAGCAATTTCTCAAAAAGCTTCTTTCTCGTTATTATCTGAGGATAGTTCCTTTTTCATCCTAGGCCTCAATGCGCTCCCAAATATCACTTTGCAGTTTCCACAGAAAGAATGTTAGCATATTGAATCATGACGACTAATTTGCAACTCTGTGAGATGAATTCACATATCACAAAGACATTTCTCAGAAAGCTTCTTTCACTTTTTAAATTGAGGTTATTTCCTCTACCAGAATCGGACTCAATGTGATCCCAAGTATCCCTTCTCAGATTCCCCAAAGACAGTGGTAATAGACTACTCCATGAAACAAAAGCGTAACTCTGTGAGATGAATTCACACATCACAAAGCAGTTTCTCAGAAAGCTTCTTTCTAGTTTTCATCTGAGAATATTGCCCAAGCCACCGTTACTCATTACGCTAGGAAATATCTCATTGCAGATTTCAAGTAAACTGTGTTAGCAAACTGATCAATGAAAAGAAAAGTGTAACTCTGTGAGTTGCATTCACACATCACAATGCAGTCTCAGAACGCTTCTTTCCAGTTTTTATCTGTGAATATTTCCTTTTTCACCATAGGCCTCAAAGCACTCCCAAATATCACTTTGCAGATTCCACGAAAACAGTGTTAGCAAACTGCTACAAGAAGGGAAAGATGAATCTCTGTGTGATGAATTCACACATCAGAAAGCAATTTCTAAGAAAGATTCTTTCTAGTTGTTATCTGAGGATACATCCTTTTTCACCATAGGCTCCTTGTGTTCCCAAATATCACTTTGCAGATTCCACGAAAACAGTGTTCGCAAACTGCTTCATGAAGACTAAGTTGCAATTCTGGGAGATGAATTCACATATCACAAAGAAGTTTCTCAGAAAACTTTCTTCACGTTTTTAATTGAGGATATTTCCTTTATCAATGTAGGCCTCAATGCGATCGAAAGCATCCCTTCTCAGTTTCCCCAAAGACAGTGGTAATAGACTGTTCCATGAAAGGAAAGTGCAACACTGTGAGATTCATTCACACATCACAGAGTAGTTTCTCAAAATGTTTCTTCTAGTTTTTATCTGAGGATATTTCCTTTGTCACCATAAGCTTCATTGCGCTAAGAAATATTCCATTGCAGATTTTAAGAAAGCAGTGTTAGCAAACTGATCAATGAAAAGAAAAGTGTAACTCTGTGAGTTGCATTCACACGTCACAATGCAGTTTCTCAAAACGCTTCTTGCCAGTTTTTATCTGAGGATATTTCCTTTTTGAGCATAGTCCTAAATGCGCTCCCAAATATCACTTTGCAGATTCTACGAAAACAGTGTTAGCAAACTGCTACAAGAAGTGATAGGTGAATCTCTGTGTGATGAATTCACACATCAGAAAGCAACTCCTCAGAAAGCGTCTTTCTCTTTATATTCTGAGGGTACTTCCTTTTTCCCTATAGGCCTCAATGCGCTCCTAAATATCACTTTGCAGATTCCATGAAAACAGTGTTACCAACTGTGTGATGAATTCACATATCAGAAGGGAATTTCTCAGAAAGCTTCTTTCTCGTAATTATCTGAGGATATTTCCTTTTTCACCCTAGGCCTCAATGTGCTCCCAAATATCACTTTGCAGATTCCACGAAAACAGTGTTAGCAAACTGCTACAAGAAGGGAAAGATGAATCTCTGTCTCATGAATTCACACATCACAAAGCAATTTCTCAGAAAGCTTCTTTCAAGTTCTTATCTGAGGATACATCCTTTTCCACCATAGGCCTCAATGCCCTACAAAATATCACTTTGCAGACTCCATGAATACAGTGTTAGCAAACTGGTTGATGAAGACTAAGTTGTAACTCTGTGAGATGAATTCACATATCACAAAGAAGTTTCTCAGAAAGTTTCTTTCACGTTTTTAATTGAGGATATTCTCTTTATCAATGTAGTCCAGAATGCGGACCAAAATATCCCTTCTCACATTACCCAAAGAGAGTGGTAATAGACTACTCCATGAAACAAAAGCGTAACTCTGTGAGATGAATTCACACATCACAAAGCAGTCTCTCAGAAAGCTTCTTTCTAGTTTTTATCTGAGGATAGTTCCTTCGTCACTGTAAGCTTCATTGCACTAAGAAATATCCCGTTGCAGATTTCAAGAATACAATGTTAGCAAACTGCTGAATGAAAAGAAAGGTCTAACTCTGTGAGTTGCATTCACCCATCACAATGCAGTTTCTCAGAACACTTCTTATCTGAGTATATTTCCTTTTTCACCGTAGTTCTCAATACACTCCCAAATATCACTTTGCAGACTCCACGGGAACAGTGTTAGCAAACGGTTTCATGAAGAGAAAGGTGTAACTCTGTTCGATGAATTCACACATCACAAAGAAGTTTCTCAAAAAGCTTCATTCCAGTTTTTCTCTGAGGATATTTCCTTTGTCCTTATACTCTTCCAACCCATCCAAAATATCAGTCCTCAGAATCCACAGGAACAGTGCTAGCAAGCGGCTCCATGAAATGGTGGTGTAACTCTGTGATATGAAGTCACATATAAGAAAGCAATTTCTCAGAAAGCTTCCTTCTAGTTTTTATGTGAGGATATTTCCTTTGTCACCGTAAGCTTCATTGTGCTAAGAAGTATCGCATTGAAGGTTTCAAGAAAGCTGTGTTAGCAAACTGCTACAAGAAGGGATAAGTGAATCTCTGTGTGATGAATTCACATATCAGAAAACAATTTCTCAGAAAGCTTCTTTCTCATAATTATCTGAGGATGCTTCCTTTTTCACCCTAGGCCTCAATGCACTCCCAAATACCACTTTGCAGATTCCATGAAAAGAGTGTTATCAAACTGCATCATGAAGACTAAGTTGCAACTCTGTGAGATGAATTCATGCATCAGAAAGCAATTTCTCAGAAAGCTTCTTTCATGTTCTTATATGAGGATACAACCTTTTCCACCAAAGGCCTCAATGCGCTCCCATGTATCACTTTGCAGATTCCACGAAAACAGTGTTAGCAAACGGCTTCTTGAAGAGAAAGGTGTAACTAGGTGCAATGAATTCACACATCACAAAGAAGTTTCTCAGAAAGCTTCTTTCTCGTTTTTATCTGAGAATATATCCTTGGCCGTATAGTCTTCAAAGCGATCCGAAATATCAGTTCTCAGATTCCACAAAAGCAGGGCTAGGAAACGCCTCCAGGAAATTCAGGAGTAACTCAGTGAGTTGAATTCACACATCACAAAGCAGTTACTCAGAAAGCTTCTTTGCGGTTTTTCTCTGAGGATATTTCCTTTGTCCTTATACTCTTCAAAGCAATCCGAAATGTCAGTTCTCAGAATCCACAAAAACAGTGCTAGCAAACGGCTCCATGAAATAGTGGTGTAACTCTGTGAGATAAAGTCACATATCTGAAAGCAATTTCTCAGAAAGCTTCTTTCGAGTTTTTGTCTGAGGATAATTCCTTTTTACCGTAAGCTTCATTGCACTAAGTATCCCATTGCAGATTTCAAGAAAACTGTGTTAGCAACCTGATCAATGAACGGAAAAGTTTAACTTTGTGAGTTGCTTTCACACATCCAATGCAGTTTCTCAGAACGCTTCTTTCCAGTTTTTATCTGAGGATATTTCCTTTTTCATCTTAGGCCTCAAAGCGCTCCCAAATATCACTTTGCAGATACCACGACAACACTGTTGGCAAACTGCTACAAGAAGGGAAAGGCGAATCTCTGTGTGATGAATTCACACATCACAAGGAAGTTTCTTGGAAAGCATCTTTCTCGTTTAAGTTTGAGGATATTTCCTTTGTCAGCGTAGGCTTCAATGCGATCCAAAGTATCCCTTCTCAGATTACCCAAAAACTGTGGTAACACTCTCCTCCATGAAAAGAAAGTGTAACTCTGAGGGATGAATTCACACATCAGAAAGCAATTTCTCAGAAATATTTCTTCTAGTTATTATCTGAGGATACTTCCTTTTTCACCCTAGGCCTCAATGAGCTCCCAAATATCACTTTGCAGGTTCCACGAAAACAGTGTTAGCAAACTGCTTCATGAAGACTAAGGTGTAACTCTGTGAGATGAATTCACACATCACAAAGCAGTTTCTCAGAAAGCTTCTTTCTAGTTTTTATCTGAGGATATTTCCTTTGTCACCATAAGCTTCATTGCACTAAGAAATATCCCATTACAGATTTCAAGAAAAGATGTCAAAAAACTGATCAATGAAAAGAAAAGTGTATCTCTGTAAGTTGCATTCACACATCACAATGCAGTTTCTCAGAATGCTTCTTTCTTGTTTTTATCTGAGGATATTTCAGTTCTCAATGCACTACAGTATATCTCATTGCAGAATCTTTGAAAACACTGTTATCAAACTTCTCAATTAAAGCAATAGTGTAACTCTGTGAGATGAATTTACACACCACAAAGTGGTTTCTGAGAATGCTTCTCTCCTGGTTTTATCTGAGGATGTTTTGTTTTTCACTGTGGGATTCAATGATATCCAAAATATCACCTACGAAATTCCTCAAAAATAGTGCCGGCAAACTCCTCGATGAAAGAGTGGTGTAACTTTGTGAGATGAATTCACGTATCATAAGCAGTTTCTCAGAAAGCTTATTTCTGGTTTTTATGTGAGGATATTTCCTTTGTCCAAGGATTCTTCGTAGTGATCCAAAATATCACTTCTCAGATTCCACCAAAAGAGTGCTAGTAAACGACTCCATGAAATACATGTGTAACTCTGTGAGATGAATTCACACATCACAAAGCAGTTTCTCAGAAAGCTTCATTCTGGTTTTTATCTGAGGATATTTTCTTTGGCCGTATAGTCTTCAAAGCGATCCAAATTATCAGTTCTCAGATTCCACAAAAACAGAGTTGTCAAATGGCTTCACGAAATAGTGGTGTAACTCTGTGGGAAGAATTCACATATCAGAAAGCAATTTCTCAGAAAGCTTCTTTCTAGTTTTTAATCTGAGGATACTTCCTTTGCCACCGTAAGCTTCATTGCGTTAAGAAGATTCCCATTGCAGATTTCAAGAAAACTGTGTTAGCAAACTGATCAATGAATAGAAAAGTGTAACTCTGGGAGTTGCATTCACACATCACAATGTAGTTTCTCTGAATGCTTCTTTCCAGTTTTTGCGTGTGAATATTTCCTTTTCCACCATAGGCCTCAAAGCTCTCTGAAATATCACTTTGCAGATTCCACGAAAACACTGTTAGCAAACTGCTAAAAAAAAAAAAAAAAAGAGAGAGAAAGGTGAATCTCTGTGTGATGAATTTACACATCACAAAGAAGTTTCTCAGAAAGGTTCTTTCTCGTTTTTTTTTTTTTTTTGAGGATATTTCCTTTGTCAGCATAGGCTTCAATGTGATCCAAAGTATCCCTTCTGAAATTCACCAAAAACCATGGTAACAGACTGCTCCATGGAATGAAATTGCAACTCTGTGAGATGAATTCAAATACCAGAATCTTGCTCCACCATAGCCCTCCATGCGCTCCCAAATATCACTATGTGGGTTCCTCGTAAAGAATGTTAGCCAACTGTTCATGTAGAGAAAGGTGTATCTCTGTGAGTTCATTTCACACATCACCAACAAGTTTCTCAGAAAGCTTCTTTTTCCTGTTTATTTGAGGACATTTCCTTTGTCAGCATAGTCTTCAAAGCGATCCAAAATATCCCTTCTCAGATTCCCCAAAAACCGTGGTAATATACTGCTTGCTCCATGGGAAGAAAGTGTAACTCTGTGAGATGAATTCACACATCACAAAGCAGTTTCTTAGAAAGCTTTGTTCTCCTTTTTATCTGAGGATATATCCTTTGTCACCGTAAGCTTCATTGCGCTAAGAATTATCCTACTGCAGATTTCGGGACAACAGTGTTAGCAAACTGATCAATGAAAAGAAAAGTGTAACTCTGTGAGTTGCATTCACACATCACAATGGAGTTTCTCAGAATGCTTCTTTCCAGTTTTTATCTGAGGACATTTCCTTTTTCACCATAGGCCTCAAGACGCTCTCACATATCACTTTGCAGATTCTACGAAACCAGTGTTAGCAAACTGCTTCTTGAAGATAAAGGTGTAACTCTGAGAGATGAATTCAAACATCCCAAAGAAGTTTATCAGAAAGCTTCTTTCTAGTTTTTATTTCAGGATATTTCCTCTGTCAGCATCGGCTTCAGTGCCATCCAAAATATCCCTTCTCAGATTCCCCAAAAACAGGGGTAGCAGACTGCTCCATGAAACGAAAGTATAACTCTGTGACATGAATTCACATATCAGAAAGCAGTTTCTCAGAAAGCTTCTTTCTAGTTTTTATCTGACAATATTTCCTTTTTCACCATAAGCTTCATTGCACTAAGAATTATCCTATTATAGATTTCAAGACAACAGTGTTAGCAAACTGATCAATGCAAAGAAAAGTGAAACACCGTGAATTGCATTCACATATCTCAATGCAGTTTCTCAGAATGCTTCTTTCCATATTTTATCTGAGGCTATTTCATTTTTCACTATAGGCCTCAATGCGCTCCCAAATAACACTTTATAGAATGCACGAAATCAGTGTTAGCAAACTGTTCATGAAGAGAAAGGTGTGTTTCTGTGAGTTGATTTCACACATCACAAACAGGTTTCTCAGAAAGTTTCTTTCTCTTGATTATTTGAGGACATTTCCTTTGTCAGCATAGTCTACAAAGCGATCCAAAATATCCCTTCTCAGATTCCCCAAAAACCATGATAACGGACTGCTGAGTGAAACAAAGTCTGTGAGATGAATTGAAGTATCATAAAACAGTTTCTCAGAAAGCTTCTTTCTCCTTTTTATCTGAGAATATATCCTTTGCCACCGTAAGCTTCATTGCACTAAGAAATATCCTATTGCAGATTTCAAGACAAAAATGTAAGCAAACTGATCAATGAAAAGAAAAGTGAAACTCTGTGAAATGCATTCACACATCACAATGCAGTTTTGCAGAACGCTTCTTTCCAGTTTTTATCTGAAGATATTTTCTTTTTCACTATAGGCCTCAATGCGCTCCCAAATATCATTTTGCAGATTCCACAAAAGCAGTGTAAGCAAACTGCTCCATGAAGAGAAAAGTGAATCTCTGTGAGATGAATGCAGACATCAGAAAGCAGTTTCTCAGAAAGCATTTTTCTAATTTTTAATCTGAGGATATTTCCTTTTTCAAAATAGACATCAATGCATTCCCAAATATCACTTTGCAGATTCCACGAAAACACTTTTAGCAAACTGTTTCATGGACAGAAAGGTGTAACTCTCTGAGATGAATTCACACATTGCAAAGCTGTTTCTCAGAAAGCTTACTTCTCCATTTTATCTGAGGATATATCCATTTTCACCATAAGCTTCATTGCACTAAGAATTATCCTACTGCAGATTTCGGGACAACAGTGTTAGCAAACTGATCAATGAAAAGAAAAGTGTAACTCTGTGAGTTGCATTCACACATCACAATGCAGTTCCTCAGAATGCTTCTTTCCGGTTTTTATCTGAGAATATTTCCTCTTCCGCCATAGCCCTCCATGCACTCCCAAATATCACTATGCAGATTCCTCGAAAACAGTGTTAGCAAACTGCTTCATGAAGAGAAAGATGTATCTCTGTGAGTTGATTTCACACATCCCAAACAAGTTTCTCCAAAAGCTTCTTTCTCGTGTTTATTTGAGGACATTTCATTTGTCACCACAGGCTTCAATGAGATCCAAAATATCCCTTCTCTGATTCCTCAAAAACTGTGGTAACAGACTGCTCCATGGACGACAGTGCAACTCTATGAGAAAGTGTAACTTCTCCTTCATGAAGAGAAAGGTGTAACTCTGTGAGATGAATTCACAGATCACAAAGAAGTTTCTCAGAAAGCTTCTTTCTCGTTTTTCTCTGAAGATATATCCATTCTCAATGCACTCCCGTATATCTCATTGCAGATTCTGTGAAAACAGTGTTAGCAAACTTCTCAATGAAAGCAATAGTGTAACTCTGTGAGATGAATTCACACACTACAAAGCAGTTTCTGAGAAGGCTTCTTTCCAGGTTTTATCTGCGGATGTTTCATTTTTCACCATGAGATTCAATGATATCAAAATATCACTTCTGAGATTCCTCAAAAATAGTGCTAGCCAACTCCTCCATGAAAGAATGATGTAACACTGTGAGATGAATTCACACATCACAAAGCAGTTTCTCAGAAAGCTTCATTCCGGCTTTTCTCTGAGGATATTTCCTTTGTCCTTATACTCTTTAAACCCATGCGAAATATGAGTTCTCAGAATCCACAAAACAGTGGCAGCAAACGGCTCCGTGAAATAGTGGTGTAACTCTGTGAGATGAATTCACATATCAGAAAGCAATTTCTCAGAAAGCTTCTATCTAGTTTTTATCTGAGGATATTTCCTTTGTCACCATAAGCTTCATTGCGCTAAGAAGTATCCCATTGCAGATTTCGAGAAAACTGTGTTAGCACACTGATCAATGAAGAGAAAAGTAGAACTCTGAGTTTCATTCACACATCACAATGCAGTTTCTCTGAATGCTTCTTTCCAGTTTTTATATGTGGATATTTCCTTTTTCACCATAGGCCTCAAAGCACTGTCAAATATCATTTTGCAGATTCCACAAAAACAGTGCAAACAAACTGCTTCATGAGAAGAAAGGTCAATCTCTGTGAGATGAATGCAGACATCAGAAAGCACTTTCTCACAAAGCTTCTTTCTAGTTTTTATCTGAGGATATTTCCTTTTTCAAAATAGGCCACAATGCATTCCCAAATATCACTTTGCAGATTCCACGAAAACACTGTTAGCAAACTGTTTCATGGAGAGAAAGATGTAACTCTGTGAGATGAATTCACAAATCACAAAGCAGTTTCTCAGAAAGCTTCGTTCTCCATTTTATCTGATGATATATCATTTCTCACCATAAGCTTCATTGCGCTGAGAATTATCCTACTGCAGATTTCGGGACAACAGTGTTAGCAAACTGATCAATGAAAAGAAAAGTGTAACTCTGTGAGTTGTATTCACACATCATAATGCAGTTTCTCAGAATGCCTCTTTCCAGTTTTTATCTGAGGCTATTTCCTTTTTCACCATAGGCCTCAATGTGCTCCCAATATCATTTTGCAGAATCCATGAAAACACTGTTAGCAAACTGCTACAGAAAGTTATTTGTGATGTGTGAATTCACCTAAGAGTGTTACACCTTCCTTTTCATGGTGCAGTTTCCCAAAACTGTTTTCATTGAGCTGTTTGATAACACTCTTTTCATGGAATCTGCAAAAGAATACTTGGGAGCACTTTGAGACCTATAGTGAAAACAGGAATTTCCTCAGATAAAAACTAGAAAGAAGCTTTCTGAGAAACTGCATTTTGATGTGTGAATTCATCTCATAGAGTTACACTGTTCTTTTCCTTGAGCAGTTTGTTAACACTGTTTACATGGAATCTGCAATAGGATATTTGGGAGCACATTGAAGCCTATGGTGACAAAGGAAATATCCTCAGATATAAACTGGAAAGAATCTCTCTGAGAAATTTCTTTTTAATTTGTGAATTAATCTCACAGAGTTACATGATGGTTTTAATGGATCAATTTGGTGGCACTATTTTTGGGGAATCTGAAAAGGGATATTTGGGATCACATTGAAGCCTATGGTGACATAGGAAATATTCTCAGATAAAAACAAGAAATAAACTTTCTGAGAATGCATTGAGAATGCATTGAGGCCTATAGTGAAAAGGTAAGTACCCTCAGATAAAAAGTAGAAAGAAGTTTTAGAGAAAGTGCTTTGTGATGTGTGAATTCATCCACAGAGTTACACTCTTCTTTTCATTGAGCTGTTTGATATGGAATCTGCATTAGGATATTAGGGAGTGCATTGAAGCCTATGGTCACAAAGGACATATCCGCAGATAAAAATAAAAAACAAACATTCTGAGAAACTACTTTTTGATATTTGAATTCATCTCAAAGAGTTACATGGTTCTTTTCATGGAGCAGTTTGGTAGCACTGTTTTGGGGTATCAGAGAGGTATAATTGGATGGCATTGAAGCCTATGGTGAAAGCGGAAATATCCTCAGATAAAAACTAGAAGGAAGGTTTCTGAGAAAGTTCCTTGTGATGTGTGAATTCACCTGGCAGAGTTACAAATTTTTTTTTCATGGAATAGATTACTAATACTGTTTTCTATGAATCTGCAATGGGATATTTGGTAGAGCATTGATGGCTATGGTGAAAAAGGATATATCCTCAGATAAAAACTAGTAAGAAGCTTTCAGAGAAACTGCTTTTTGATGTGTGAATTCATCTCACAGAGTTACTCTGTTATTTTCAGTGAGCAATTTGCTAACACTGTTTTCTTGGAATCTGCAATAGGATATTTCAGAGTGCATTGAAGCTTACGGTGACAAAGAAATATCCTCATATAAATAGTAGAAAAAAGCTTTCTGAGTAACCACTTTGTTTCAATTCAACTCACAGAGTTACATGATTCTGTTCATGGATCAGTCTGGTAGCAATGTTTTGGGGAATCTGAGAAGGGATATATGGGATCACATTCAAGCCTACTGTGTTGAAAGAAATGTCCTCAGATTAATAGCAGAGAGAAGCTTTCCGAGAAACTACTTTGTGATATGTGAATTCACCTCACAGAGTTACACTGTTTTTTTTCATTGAGAAATTTGCTAACACCATTTTCTTGGAATCTGCAATGGTGTGTTTCAGAGCGCATTGAAGCTTATGGTGACTAAGGAAATATCCTCAGAAAAAATGTAGAAAGAAGCTTTCTGAGAAACTGCTTTGTGATTCATGAATTCACTTCACTGAGTTACACGATTCTTTTCAAAGAGCAGTTTGGTAGCACTGTTTTTGGGGAATCTGAGAAGCAATTATTTGGATCACATTGAAGCCTATGGTGACAAAGGAAATATCCTCAGATAAAAACTGGAATGAAGCTTTCTGAGAAAGTTCTTTGTGATATGTGAATTCATCTCACAGAGTTACACCATTCTTTTCATTGAGGAGTTTGGTAACAATGTTTTCAAGGAATATGCAATAGGATATTTGGTAGTGCATTAAAGGCTATGGTGACAAAGGAAATATCCTCAGAAAAAAATGGAAAGAATCTTTCTGAGAAACTGCTTTTTGGTTTGTGAATTCATTGCACAGTGTTACACGATTTTTTTCATGGATCAGTTTGGTAGCACTGCTTTTGGGGAATCTGAGAAGGGATATTTGGGATCTCGTTGAAGCCTACAGTGACAAAGGAAATATCCTTAGATAAAAACTAGAATGAAGGTTTCTGAGAAAGTTCTTTGTGATCTGTGAATTCATCTCTCAGAGTTACACCGTTCTTTTCATTGAGTAGTTTGATAACACTGTGTTAGTGGAATCTGCAACAGGATATTTTGGAGTGCTTTGAAGCCTATGGTGACAAAGGAAATATCCTCAGGCAAAAACCTAAAAGCAGTTTCTGGGAAACTGCTTTGTGATGTGTGAATTCATCTCACAGAGTTACACTGTTCTATTCACTGAGCTGTTTCCTAACACTGTTTTTTTAAATCTGCAATGGGATATTTTTTTTTAGCACATTGATGCTTATGGTGACAAAAGAAATATCCTCAGACAAAAACTAGATTGAATCTTTCTAAGAAACTGCTTTGTGATTTTTGAATTCATCTCAAAGAAATACACCTCATTCTTCATGGCGCAGTTTGGTAGCACTGTTTTGGGGGGTTTCTGAGAAGGGATTTCTTCGATTGCATTGAAACTTATGGAGACCAACGAAGTATCTTCAGTAAAATTGAGACAGAAACTGTTTGAGAAACTTCTTTGGGATATGTGAATTCATCTCAGAGAATTTTGCCATTCTTTTCATTGTGTGTTTTGCTAACACCTTTTTTGTGGAATCTGCAATGGGATATTCCAGAACACACAGAGGAATATGACGAAAAAGGAAATATCCTCAGAAAATAAACTGAAAGAAGCTTTCTGAGAAACATCTTTGGGATGTTTAAATTCATCTTACAGAGCTACACCATTCTTGTCATGCAGCAGTTTGGTTGCACTGTTTTTGGGGAATCTGAGAAGGGATATTTTGGATTGCATTGAAGCCTATTTTGACAAAGGAAATATCCTCAGATAAAAACTAGAAAGAAGCCTTCTGAGAAACTTCTTTGTGATGAGTGAAGATACACAGAGATACACGATTTATTTATTGGATCAGTTTGCTAACACTGTTTTCGTGGAATCTGCAATAGGATATTTGGGAGCACATTGAAGCCTTTGGTGACAAAGGAAATATCCTCAGACAGAAACCAAAAAGAAGCTTTCTGAGAAACTCCTTTCTGATGTGTCAATTCACCTCACAGATTTACACCGTTGTTTTCATCTAGCAGTTTGCTAACACAGTTTTCATGGAAACTGCAAAGGAATATTCATGAGCACATTGAGGCCTATGGTGAAAAAGGAAATATTCTCAGACAAAAACTAGAAAGAAGATTTCTGAGAAACTGCTTTGTGATTTGTGAATTCATTTCACAGAGATACACGATTCTTTTCATGGAGCAGTTTGCTAAGACTGTTTTCCTGGAATCTGCAAAGGGATATTTGGGAGCGCATTGAGGTCTAGGGTGAAAAAGGAAATATCCTCACATAAAAACTAGAAAGATGTTTTCTGAGAGTCTTTATGTGTTGTGTGAATTCATCTCACAGAGTTACACTGTTCTTTGCATTGAGAAGTTTGCTTACTCTCTTTTCTTGGAATCTGCAATCTGATATTTCAGAGTGCATTGAAGGTTATGGTGACAAAGGAAATATCCTCAGATAAAAACTACAAAGAAGCTTACTGAGAAACGACTTTGTGATGTTTTAATTCATCAAACTCAGTTACACGATTATTTACATGGAGTAGTTTGATGGCACTGTTTTTGGTGAATCTGAGAAGGGATATTTTGAATGGCTTTTGAACCTATGGTGACAAAGTAAATTCAATCAGCTATAAACAAGAAAGACACTTCCTGAGAAACTGCTTTGTGATGTGTGAATTCAACTTACACAGTTACTCTGTTCTTTTCATTCAGCAGTTTTCCAGCACTGTTTTCTTGGAATCTACAATGGGATATTTCAGAGCACTTTGAAGCTTATTGTAACAAAAGAAATATCCTCAGAAATAACTAGAAAAACGCTTTCTGAGAATCCACTTTGTAATTGTTGAATTCTTCTCTCAGGGTTACATGATACTTTCATGGAGCAGTTTGATAGCACTGCTTTTGGGGTATCTGAAAAGGGATATTTTGGATCACATTGAAGTCTATGGTGACAAAAGAAATATCCTCCAAAAAAAGTAGCAAGAACCTTTCTGAGAAAGTTCTTTGTGATGTGAGATTTCATCACACAGAATTACAACTGTCGTTTCATGGAGCAGTTTGCTAACACTCTTTTTATAGAATCTGCAAAGGTATATTTGGGTGCGCATTGAGGCCTATGGTAAAAAGGGAAATATCCTCAGATAAAAACTAGAAAGAAGCTTTCTAAGAAACTGCTTTGTGATGCGTGAATTCATCTCACATAGTTACACTGTTCTTTTCATTCAGCAGTTTGCCTACACTGTTTTCTTGGAATGTTCAAAGGGATATTTGGGAGCACCTTGAGGCCTATGCTGAGAAAGGAAATATCCTCAGACAAAAACTAGAAAGAAACTTTCTGAGAAACTGCTTTGCAATTTTTGAATTCATCTCATGGAATTACATGATTCTTTTTATTGCGCAGATTGCTAACACTCTTTTCTTGGAATAAGCAAAGGAATATTTTGGAGCACATAGAAGTTTATGGTGACAAAGGAAATATCCTCAGACAAAAACTAGCAAGAAGCTTTCTGAGAAAGAGGTTTGTGATTTGGGAATTCATCTAACAGAGTTACATGATTCTTGTCATGGAGCAGTTTGACAGCACTGTTTGTTGGGATTCTGAGAAGGGATATTTTGGGTCGCATTGAATCCCAAAGTGACAAAGGAAATATCCACATTTAAAAACTAAAAAGAAGCTTTCTGAGAAACTGCTTTGAGATGTGTTAGTTCATCTCACACCATTACACAATTCTTTTCATAGAACAGTTTGGTAGCACTGTGTTTGGGGAATCTGAAAAGGGATAATTTGGATCGCATTGAAGCCTATGGTGACAAAGGAAATATCCTCAGATAAAAACTATAAAGAAGATTTCTGAGTAACTTCTTGGTGATATGTGAATTCACCTCACAGTGTTACATGTATCTTTTCATGGAGAGGTTTGCTACAACTGTTTTCATGGAATCTGCAAAGGGATATTTGGGAGCACATTGTGGCCTATAGTGAAAAAGGAAATATCCTCAGATAAAAACTAGAAAGAAGTTTTCTGAGAAACTGCGTTGGGTTGTGTGAGCTTATCTCACAGAGCTACAACATTCATTTCCTTGAGCAGTTTGATTACACTTTTGACGTGGAATCTGCAATAGGATATTTCAGAGTGCATTGAAGCCTATGGTGGAAACGGAAATATCCTCAGACAAAAACTAGAAAGAAGTTTTCTGAGCAACTGCTTTATGATGTGTTAGTTCATCTCACAGAGTTACATGATTCTTTTCATGTATCAGTTTGGTAGCACTGTTTTTGGGGGATATAAGAAGGAATGTTTTGGATGGCACTGAAGCCTATGGTGACTAATGATATATCCTCAGATAAAAACTAGAAAGAAGCTTTCTGAGAAAGTTATTTGTGATGTGTGAATTAATCTTACAGAGTTACAGCATTGTTTTCATGGAACAGTTTGCTAAGAGAGTTTTCATGGAATATGCAAAGGGATATTTGGGAGTGCATTGAGGCCTATAGTGAAAGAGTAAATATCCTCAGATAAAAACTAGAAAGAAGCTTTCTGAGAAACTGCTTTGTGACTTGGGAATTCATCTCACAGAGTTACATGATTCTTTTCAAAGAGGTGTTTGATAGCACTGTTTTGGGGGATTGCGAGGAGGATTATTTTGGATCACATTGAAACCTGTGGTGACAAAGGGAATATACTCTGATAAAAATAATAAAGAAGTTTTCTGAGAAGCTACTTTGTGATGTGGGAATTCATCTCACAATGTTGCACCTTTCTGTTCATGGAGCAGTTTGCCAACACTGTTTTCATGGAATATGCAAAGGGATATTTGGGAGCACGTTGAGGCCCATGGTCGATAAGGAAATATCATTAGATAAATACTGAATAGAACCTTCCTGAGAAACTGCTTTGTAAATGTGAATTCATCTCACAGAGTTGCAAAGTTCTTTTCATTTAGCAGTCTGCTAACAATGTTTTCTTGGAATCTGCAATGGAATATTTCGCAGCACATTGAAGCTTACTGTGACTAAGGAAATATCTTCATATAAAAACTATAAAGAAGCTTTCTGAGAAACCGCTTTGTGATGTGTTAATTCGTCTCCCAGAGTTACACGATTTGTTTAATGGATCAGTTTGGTAGCACTGTTTTGGGGGAAACTGAGAAGGTATATTTTGGATCACATTGAAGCTGATGGTGACAAAGGAAATACACTCAGATAAAAACTAGAAAGCATCTTTCTGAATAAGTTTTTTTGTGACATATGATTTCATCTCACAGACTTACACCATTCCTTCATTGAGCAGTTTGCTAACACTGTTTTTGTGCAATCTGCAATAGGATATTTGGGAGCGCTTTGAAGCCAATGGTGACAAAGAAAATATAATCAGATAAAGACCAAAAAGAAGCTTTCCAATAAACTGCTTTGTGACGTTTGAACTCAACTCACAGACTTACACTGATCTTTTCATTGAGCAGTTTGCTCACACTGTTTTCTTGGAATCTGCAATGGGATGTTTCAGAGCACATTGAAGTTATGGTGACAAGGAAATATCCACAGAAAGAGTCTAGAAAGAAGCTTTTTGAGAAACTGATTCATGATGTGTGATTTCATCTTACAGATTTTGGAACCTATTGACACTTATGGTGACAAAGGAAATATCCTCATATAAAAACTAGAAAGAAACTTTCTGAGAAACCTCTTTGTGATGTGTTAATTCATCTGACAGAGTTACACAATTCTCTTCATGGATCAGCTTTTGGGGAATCTAAGAAGGGATATTTTGGATAGCTTGAAGCCTATGGTGACAAAGGACATATCCTCAGAAAAAAACTAGCAAGAATCTTTCTGAGAAAGTTCTTTGTGATG
Organism: Theropithecus gelada; assembly: GCF_003255815.1. Lineage (NCBI taxonomy): Eukaryota > Metazoa > Chordata > Mammalia > Primates > Cercopithecidae > Theropithecus > Theropithecus gelada. The sequence goes on from NC_037679.1 coordinate 33,441, forward strand.
TTTGAATTCATGTCACAGATTTATACCTTTCTATTCATGAAGCCGTTTTCTTTGAGTCTGTGAAGGGATATTTGGGAGAGCATTGAGGCATATAGTGAAAAAGGAAATACTGTCAGATAAAAACTAGAAAGAAGATTTCTGAGAAAGTGCTTTGTGATGTGTGAATTCATCTCACAGAGTTACACCGTTCTTTTCATTGAGCAGTTTGATAACACTGTTTTTGTGGAATCTGCAATAGGATATTTGAGAGTGCATTGAAGCCTATGGTGAGGAAGGAAATATCCTCGGTTGAAAACTCAAAAGAAGCTTTCTAAGAAAGTGCTTTATGTTGTGTCGATTCATCTCACAGAGTTACACCGTTCTTTTCACAGAGCAGTTTGTTAACACTGTTATCGTGGAATCTGCAAAGGGATTTTTGGGAGCGATTTGATGCCTATTGTGAAAAAGAAAATATCCTCAGATAAAAACTAAACAGATGTTTTCTGAGAAACTGCTTTGTGATTCATGAATTCATCTCACAGAGTTACACTGTTCTTTTCACGGAGCAGTTGCTAACACTGTTTTCTTGGAATCTGCAATAGGATATTTCAGAGCACATTGAAGCTTTTGGTGACAAAGGAAATATCCTCACATAAAAACTGGAAAGAAGCTTTCTGAGAAAGCACTTTGTGATGTCTTAATTCATTTCACGGAATTACATAATTCTTTTCAAGGATCAGTTTGTGAGCACTCTTTTTCAGGAATCTGAGAAGGGATATTTGGGATCGCATTGAAGCCTGTGGTGACAAAGGAAATATCCTCAGATAAAAACAAGAAAGGATCTTTCTGAGAGAGTACTTTGTGATACGTGAATTCATCTCACATTGTTACATCTTTATTTTCATGGAGTAGTTTGTTAACACTGTTTTCGTGGATTCTGCAAAGGGATATTTGGGAGTGAATGGAGGATTGTGGTGATAAAGAAATTATACTCTGATAAAAAACAAAAATAAGATTTCTGTGAAACTGCTTTGTGATGTATGAATTCATCTCACAGAGTTACACCGTACTTTTCTTTGAGAAGTTTGTTAACACTTCTTGCATGGAATCTGCAATGGGATATTTGTGAGCTCGTTGAGGCCTATGGTGAAAAGTAAAATATCCTCACACAAAAAATAGAAAGAAGCTTTCATAGAAAGTGTTTTCTTATTAGTGAATTCATGTCACAGAATTACATAATCCTTTTCATGAAGCAATTTGTTAACACTGTTTTTGTGGAAACTGCAAATGGATATTTGGGAGTACATTGATGCCTCTGGTGATAAAGGAAATATTCTCAGACAAAAACTAGAAAGAAGCTATCTGAGAAACTTCTTTGTGATGTGTGAATTCATCTTATAGAGTTGCACTGTTCTGTTCATTGAGCAGTTTGATAACACTGTTTTCGTGGAATCTGCAATAGGATATTTGGGAGCACATTGAAGCCTATGGTGACAAAGGAAATATCCTCAGATGAAAACCAAAAAGCTTTCTGTGAAATGCTTTGGGATGTGTGAATTCATCTCACAGAATTACACCATTCTTTTCACTGAGAAGTTTGCTAACACTTTGTTCGTGGAAACTGCAATGGTATATTCTGGAGTGCATTGAGGAATATGGTGAAAAAGGAAATATAATCAGATAAAAACTAGAAAGAAGCTTTCCGAGAAACTACTTTGTGAGGGTGATTTAATCTCACAGAGTTACACCATTATTTTCATGGAGTAGTTTGGTAGCCTGTTTTTGGGGAATCTGAGAAGGGATATTTTGTATCACATTGAAAACTATGGTGACAAAGGAAATATCCTGAGAAAAAAACAGTAAAGAATCTTTCTGAGAAACCTTTGTGATGTGTGGATTCATCTCACAGATTTACACCTCCTTTTCACGGAGCAGTTTGCTAACACTACTTTTGTGGAATATGGAAAAGGATATTCCTGAGAGCATTGAGGCAAATGGTGACAAAGAAATTATCCTCAGACAAAGCTAGATGGAAGCTTTCTGAGAAACTGCTTTGTGATGTGTGTATTCACATCACATCGTTACTCTTGGATCAGTTTGCTAACACAGTTTCTGTGGAATCTGCAAGAGGATATTTATGTTGACAAAGGAATTATCCTCAGACAAAAACCAAAAAGAAGCTGTCTGGAAAACTACTTCATCATGTGTGAATTCATCTCACAGATTTAAAACTTTCGTTTCATGGAGCAGTTTGTTAACACTGTTTTCGTGTAATCTGCAAAGGGTTATCTGGGAGCAGATTGAGGCCTATAGTGAAAAAGGAAACAGCCTCAGATAAAAACTAGAAAAAAGCTTTCTGAGAAACTGCTTTGTGATGTGTGAGTTCGTCTTACAGAGTTATACCATTCTTTTCGTTGGGCAGTTTGATAACACTTTTTTCGTGGAATCTGCAATAGGATATTTTGGAGCTCATTGAAGCCTATGGTGACAAAGGAAATATCCACTGGAAAAAAACAAAGGGAAGCTTTCTGTTAAACAGCTTTGTGATGTGTGAATTTGTCTCACAGAGTTACACCATTCTTTTCATTGAGAAGTGTGCTAACACTTTTTTCGTTGGATCTGCCATGAGATATTCAGGAGCGCCTTGAAGAATGTGGTGAAAAAGGAAATATCCTCAGATAAAAACTAGAAAGAAACTTTCTGAGAAACAGTTTTGTGATGTGTGAATTCATCTTACAGAGATACACTGTTCTTTTCATGGATCAGTTTGGTAGCACTGTTTTTGGGGAGTCAGAGAAGGGATATTTTAAATGGCATTGTAGCCTATGGTGACAAAGGAAATATCCTCAGATTAAAAACTAGAATGAAGCCCTCTGAGAAACTGCTTTGTGATATGTGATTTACCTCACCGAGTTACACCATGATTTTCATTGAGTAGTTTAATAACACTGTTTTCTTGCAATCTGCAATGGGGTATTTCAGAGCACATTGAAGCTTATGGTGACAAAGGAAATATCCTCATGTAAAATCTAGAAAGAAGCGTTCTGAGAAACTGATTTGTGATGTGTTAATTCACTTCACAAAGTTACAAGTTTCTTTTCATGGAAGAGTTTGGTGGCACTATTTATGGGTAATCTCGGAATGGTTATTTGGGATCGCATTGAAGCATATGGAGACAAAGGAAACATCCTCAAGTAAAAACTAGAAATAAGCTCTCTGAGAAAGTTCTTTGTGAAGTGTCAATTCCTCTTCACAGAATCACACCTGCCTTTTCATAGAGAAGTTTCCTAACACTGTATTCGTGAAATCTGCAAAGGGGTATTTGGGAGCACATTGAGGCCTATAGTGAAAAAGGAAATATCCTCAGATAAAAACTAGAAAGAAGCTTTCTGAGAAATTGCTTTGTGATGTGTGAGTTCATCTGACAGGTTACACCATTCTTTTCATTGAGCAATTTGATAACACTGTTTTCATGGAATCTGCAATAGGATATTTGGGAGTGCTTTGAAGCTTGTGGTGACAAAGGAAATATCCTCAGATAAAAACCAAAATAAGCTTTCTGTGAAACTGCTTTGTGATGTGTCAATTCATCTCACAGAGTTACAATGTTCTTTTCATTGAGAAGTTTGCTAACACTTTTTTCATGGAATCTGCAAAGGGATAATTGGTAGTGCATTGAGAAATATGGTGAAAAAGTAAATACCCTCAGATAAAAACTAGAAAGAAGCTTTGTGATGTGTGAATTCATCTCACATATTTACACTGTTCTTTCATTGAGCAGTTTGCTGACATTGTTTTCTTGGATTCTGCAATGGGATATTTCAGAGCCCATTGAAGCTTATGGTGACAGAGCATATATCCTCAGACAAAAATTAGAAATAAGCTTTCTGAGAAAATTCTTTGTGTTTTTTGAATTCATCTCACAGAGTTAACCGATTCTTTTCATAGAGTTGTTTGGTAGCACAGTTTTTGGGTAACCTGAAAATGGATATTTTGGACCGTATTGAAGCCAATGATGACAAAAGAAATATATCCTCAGATGAAAAGTACAAAGAAGCTTTCTGTGAAAGCTCTCTGTGGTGTGTGAATTCATCTCACAGAGTTACAGCTTTCTTTTCCCCGAGAAGTTTGCTAATCCTGTTTTTCTGCAATCAGCAAAGCTATATTTGGAGCTCATTGAGGCCTATAGTGAAAAAGGAAATATCCTCTAATAATAACTAGAAAGAAGCTTTCTGAGAAACTGCTTTGTGATGTGTTAATTCATCTTACAGAGTTACACCATTCTTTTCATTGAGCAGTTTGATAACACTGTTTTCCTGGAATATGCAATGGGATATTTTGGAGTGCATTGAAGTCTATTTGGCAAAGGAAATACCCTAAGACAAAACTAGAAAGAAGTTTTCTGAGAAACTGCTTTGTGACTGGTTTATTCAGATCTCAGTGTTATATGATACTTTTCATGGAGCAGTTTGGTAGTACTGGTTTTGGGGTATCTGAGAAGGGATATTATGGATTGCATTGAAGCCTATGGTGACAACGGAAATATTCGCAGACAATAACTAGAAAGAAGCTTTCTGTATAAGTGCTTAGTGATGTGTGAATTCATCTCACAGGATTACATTATTCTTTTCATTGAGTAGTTTAATAACACTATTTTCGTGGAAGCTGCAAAGGGATATTTGAAGTGCATTGAGGCCTACAGTGAAAAATGAAATATCCTCAGATAAAAGCTAGAAAGACTATTGCTGAGAAACTCCTTTGTGATGTCTGAATTCATCTCACAGAGTTAAACTGTTCTTTTCTTTGTACTGTTTGATAACACTGGTTTCATGGAATCTTCAAGGGGATATTTGGGAGTGCATTGAATCCTATGGTAACACAGGATATAAACTCAGATAAACACAAAAGAAGCTTTCTGAGAAACTCCTTTGGAATGTGTGCCTTCATCTAACAGTGTGACATGGTTGCATTCATGGAGCAGTTTGCTAACTCTGATTTTGTGGAATCTGGAATAGGATATTTGGGAGCACATTGAAGCCTATGGTCACAAAGGAAATATTCTTAGATGAAAACAAGAAAGAAGCTTTCTGAGGAAATTCTTTGTGATGAGTGAATTCATCTCAGAGAGGAAAATCTTACTTTTCATGGAGAAATTTGCTAACACTGCCTTCCTGGTATCTGCAAAGTGACAATTTGGAGCACATTGAAGCCTGTGGTTAAAAAGGAAATATCCTCAGATAAAAACTAGAAAGAAGTTTTCTGATAAACTGCTTTCTGATGAGGGAATTCATCCCACAGAGTTACACCATTCTTTTCATTGAGCAGTTTGATAACACTGTTTTCTTCGAATCTGCATTGGCATATTTCAGAGCGGACAGAAGCTTATGGTGACAAAAGAAATATCCTCATATAAAAACTAGGAAGAAGATTTCTGAGAAACCACTTTGTGATATGTTAATTCATCTCATATGTTAATTCATGTGGTAAATGATTCTTTTGATGGATCAGTTTGATAGCACTGCTTTTGGGGAAAATGAGAATTGATATTTTGGATCGCATTGAAGCCATGTTGATATAGGAAATATCCTCAGATAAAAAGTAGAAAGAAGCTTTTTGAGAAACTCCTTTGTGATGTGTGAACTCATCTAACAGAGTTACACGATTATTTTATTGGAACGGTTTACCAACACTGTTTTCATGGACTCTGCAATAGGATATTTGGGAGCACATTGAAAACTATGGTGATAAAGGAAACATCCTGAGATACAAACCAAAAAGAAGCTTTCTGAGAAACTGCTTTGTGATGTGTGAATTCATCTCACAGATTTACAACTTTCCTTTCATGGAGCCGTTTGCTAGCACTATTTTCATGGAATTCACAAAGGGATATTCATGAGCGCATTGAGGTCTGTGGTGAAAAAGTATATATCCTCAGAAAAAAACTAGAAAGAAACTTTCTGAGAAACTACTTTGTGAGGTGTGAATTCATCTCACATAGTTACACTTTTCCTTTCATTGAGCAGTTTCGTAGCACTGTTTTTCGGGAATCTGAGAAGCAATACATTGGATGACATTGAAGTCTATGGTGACAAAGGAATTATACTTACACAAAAACCAAAAAGAAGATTTTTGAGAAACTACTTTGTGATTCCTGATTTCATGTCACAGACTTATACCTTTTTATTCATGGATCCTTTTGCTAACACTTTTTTCGTGGAATCTGCAATGGGGTATTTGGGAGCACTTGAAGGAATATAGTGAAGAAGGAAATATCCTCAGATAAAAACTAGAAAGAAACTTTCTGAGAAACAGTATTTTTGTGTGTGAATTCATCTCACAGAGTTACACCATTGTTTTCATGGAGTAGTTTGGTAGGCCTGTTTTGGGGCATCTGAGAAGGGACATTTTGGAACACATTGAAGCCTATGGTGACAAAGGAAATATCCTCAATAAAAACTAGAAAGAACCTTTCTGAGAAACTGTTTTGTGATATGTGAATTCAATCACAGAGTTACAGGATTCTTTTCTTGGACCAGTTTGCTAACACTGTTTTTGTGGACTCTGCAATAGAATAGTTGGAAGTGCATTGAAGCCTATGGTGACAACGGAAAGATCTTCAGACAAAAACTAAAAAGAAGCTTTCTGAGAAACCAGTTTGTGATGTGTGAATTAATCTCACAGATTTACACCTTTCTTTTCATGGAGCAGTATGCTAACACTATTTTCGTTTAATCTGCAAAGGGATATTCATGTGCAATTGAGGCCAACGATGAAAAATAAATATCCTCAGATAAAAATTAGAAAGAGTCTTTCTGAGAAACTGCATTGCAATGTGTGAATTCACCTCTCAGAGTTACACTGTTCTTTTCATTGAGCTATTTGCTCCCTCTTTTTCCTTGGAATCTGCAATGGGATATTGCGGAGTGCTTTGAAGTTTAATTTGACAGAGGAAATATCCTCATATAAAAACTAGAAAGAAGCTTTCTGAGAAAGCTATTTGTGATGTGCTATTTCATCTCACAGAGTTACACGATTCTTTTCATGGATCAGTTTGGTAGCACTGTTTATGGCGAATTTGAGAAGGGATATTTTGGATTGCATGGAAGCCTATGGTGACAGAGAAAATATCCTCAGATAAAAGCAGAAAGAAGCTTTCTGACAAACTTCCTTGTGATTCGTGTATTCCCCTCACAGAGTAACACCTTTCTTTCCATGGAGCAGTTTGCTAACATTGTTTTCATGGAATCTGCAATTGCATATTCCAGAGCACTTTGATACCTACAGTGAAAAATGAACTTTCTTCAGATAAAAACTAGAAAGGAGCTTTCTGAAAAACAGCTTTGTGATGTGTGAATTCATCTTACAGAGTTTCACCATTCTTTTCATTGAGCATTTTGATATCACAGTTTTTGTGTAGTCTGCAATAACATATTTGGGAGTGCATTGAAGCCTATGGTGACAAAGGAAATATCCACAGATAAAAGTCCAAAACGAAGTTTCTGTGAAACTGCTTTGTGATGTGTGAACTCATTTCACAGAATTACACCTTTCTTTTCATTGAGAAGTTTGCTAACACTTTTTTCGATTAATCTGCTATGGAATATTGGGGAGCACATTGATTAATATGGTGAAAAAGGAAATACACTCAGATAAAAACTAGAAAGAAGTTTTTTGAGAAGCACCTTTGTGATATGTGAATTCGTCTCACAGAGTTACACCATTATTTTCATGTAACAGTTTGTTAGCACTCTTTTGGGGAATCTGAGAAGGGATACTTTGGGTCACATTGAAGCCTATGGTGACAAAGGAAATATCTTCAATTAGAAACTAGAAAGAGGATTTCTGAGAAACTACTTCACCATGTGTGATTTCATCTCACAGAGTTACACTGTGATTTTCATTTAGCAGTTTGATAACACTGTTTTTGTGGAATCCGCAAAGACATACTTGGGAGCACATTGAGGCATATAGTGAAAAGGGAAAAATCCTCATTTAAAAACGAGGAAGAATTTTTCTGGGAAACTGCTGTGTGATGTGTGAATTCATCTCACAGTGTTACACTGTTGTTTTCATTGAGCAGTTTGATAACAGTTTTCATGGAATCTGCCATATTCTATTTTGGAACACATTAAAGCCTTTGGTGACAAAGGAAATATCACCAGATAATAACTAGAAATAAGCTTTCTGAGAAACTGCTTTCTGATGTGTGAATATATCTCACACAGTTACACTGTTATTTTCATCAAGCAGTTTGCTAACACTGTTTTCTTGGAATGTGCAATGAGATATTTCAGAGAACTTTGAAAGTTATGGTGGCAAAGGAAATGTTCTCATGTGAAAACTAGAAAGAAGCATTCTGAGAAATGGCTTTGTGATGTGCTAATTCATCTCACAGGGTTACATGATTCTTTTCATGGATCCGTTTAGTAGCACTGCTTTTGGGGAATCTGAGAAGGGATATTTTGGATTGCAAAGAAGCCTATGGTTACTCAGGAAATATACTCAGATAAAAACAAGAAAGAAGCTTTCTGAGAAAGTTCTTTGTGATGTGTGATTTCATCTCATCGAGTTACAACTTTCTTTCCATGGAGGAGTTTCCTGGCACTCTTTCCATGTAATCTGCAATGTGATATTTGGGAGTGCATGCAGGATTTCATCTCACAGAGTTACACCATTCTTTTCATTGAGAAGATGGGTAACTTTTTGTGTGGAATCTGTGATGGGATATTCTAGTGTGCATTGGGGCCTATGGTGAAAAAGAAATATTCTCAGATAAAAACTAGAAAGAAGCTTTCTGAGAAACAGCTGTGTGATGTGTGAATTTATTCACAGAGTTACACCATTCTTTACATGGAGTAGTTTGGTAGCACTGTTTTTGGGAAATCTGAGAAGGGACATTTTGGATCACATTGAAACCTATGGTGACAAAGGTAATATCATCTGATAAAAACAAGAAGGAAGTTTTCTGAGAAAGTAATTTGTGATGTGTGAATTCATCTCACAGAGTTACACCTTTCTTTTCATGAAGCAGTTTACAAGCACTGTTTTCATGGAATCTATAAAGTGATGTATGGGATTGCATTGAAGCCTACCCTGTAAAAGGAAATATACTCAGATAAAAGGAAATATACTCAGATAAAAACTGGAAAGAAGTTTTCTGAGAAACTACTTTGAGATGGGTGAATTCATCTCACAGAGATACAGTGGTGTTTTCATTGAGCAGTTGGAAGACACTGTTTTCGTGGAATCTGCAATAGGATATTTGGGAGTGCATTGAAGCCTGTGTGACATAGGAAATATCCTCAGACAAAAATCAAAAAGAAGCATTTTGAGAAATTGCTTTGTGATGTGTGAAATCATCTCACAGATTTACAGCTTTCTTTTCTTGGAGCAGTTTGTTAGCACTGATTTCGTGGAATCTACAAAAGGATATTCGAGAATGCATTGAGGCCTATGGTGAAAAAGAAAATATCCCTAGACAAAAACTAGAAAGAAGATTTCTGAGAAACTGTTTTGTGATTTTTGAATTCACCTCACAGAGTTACACAATTCTTTTAATGGAGCTGTTTGGTAGCACTGCTTTTGGGGAATGTTAGAAGGGATAATTTGGATCGCGTTGAAGTCTATGGTGAGAAAGGAAATATCCTCAGATAAAAACTAGAAAGAAGCTTTCTGAGAAACTGCTATGTGATGTGTGAGTTGATCTCACAGAGTTACACCTTTCTTTTCATTGAACCGTTTGGTACCACTGTTTTTGGGGACTCTGCAAAGGGATTTTCAGGAGATCATATATGCCTCTGGTGAAAAAGGAAATATCTTCAGATAAAAACTGGAAAGAAGGTTTTTGAGAAGCTGTTTCATGAGGTGTATATTCATCACATGAAGAGAAGCCATTTTGTTCATTGAGCAGTTTGGCATCACTGTTTTTGTGGTGTCTGAGAAGGGATATTTGGGAGCACATTGTGGCTGATAGTTTAAAAGTAAATATGCAAAGATAAAAACTAGAAAGGAGCTTTCTGAGAAATTTCTTTGTGATGAGTGAATTCATCTCCCAGAGGTAAACCATTCTTTTCATTGAGCAGTTTGGTAACCCTGTTTTAGTGGAATCTACAAAGGGATATTCAGAGAACAGAGAAGCCTATGGTGAAAAAGGAAATACCCTCAGATGAAAGCTAGAAAGAAGCTTTCTGAGATACTTTTTAGGGATGGTTGAATTCATCTCACAGAGTTAAATCTTTCCTTTCTTTGAGCAGTTTGATAACACTGCTTTTGTGGAATATGCAAAAGGATATTTGGGAGAGGATACAGGCCAAGTTTGAAACATGTAATATCTTCAGGTAAAAAATGGAGAGAAAGTTTCTGATAACTCCTGTGTGATGTGTGCATTCATCTCATAGAGTAAAGCTTTTTGTTGAGAGAGCAGTTTGGCATCATGGTTTTTGTGGTGTATGAGAAGGGATATTTGGGAGTGCATGGAAGTCGATGGTGTAAAAGGAAATATCCTGAGATAAAATCTAGAAAGAAGCTTTCTGAGAAATTTCTTTGTGATGGGTGAATTCATCACACAGAGTTACACTTTGGTTTTCTTTGAGAAGTTTGGTAGCACTGTTTATATGGAATCTCCAAAGGGATATTTGTGAGCCCATAGAGGCCTAAGGTGAATAAAGAAAAATTTCCAGGTAAAAACTGGAGAGAAGCTTTTGGATATACTCCTTTGTGATGTGTGCATTCATCTCAATGAGCTAAACATTTCCTTTGAGGGAGGACTTTGTCATCACTGTTTTTGTGGTGTCTAAGAAGGGATATTTGGGAGTGCATGGAAGCCTATGGTGACAAAGGAAATATCCTCAGACAAAAACCAGAAAGATACTTTCTGAGAAACTACCTCATGAAGTGTGAATTCACATCACAGATTTACACTTTTCTTTTAATGGAGCATTTTGCTAACACTATTTTCGTGGAATCTGCAAAGGGATATTTGGAAGCACATTGAGGCAAATGGTGAAAAAGGAAAAATCCTGAGACAAAAACTAGAAAGAAGCTTTCTGAGAAACTGCTTTGTGATTTGTGAATTCATCTCACAGAGGTGCATGATTCTTTTCATGGAGAAGTTTGGTAGCACTGTTTTGGGGGAATCTGAGAAGCAATATTTTGGATCACGTTGAAGCCTAGAGTGACAAAGGAAATATCCTCAGATAAAATCTAGAAAGAAACTTTCTGAAAAACTTCCTTGTGATATGTGAATTCATCTCACAGAGTTACAGCATTCTTTTCATTGAGAAGTTTGCTAACACTTTTTTCATGGAATCTGCGATGGGATATTCTGGAGTGCATTGAGGACTATGGGGAAAAAGGAAATATCCTCAGATAAGAACTAGAAAGAAACTTTCTGAGAGACTGTTTTGTGATGGTTGAATTCATCTCACAGAGTTAAATCTTTCTTTTCATTGAGCAGTTTGGTAACACTGTTATCGTGGAATATGCAAAGGGATATTCGGGAACAGATACAGGCCAAGTTTGAAACAGGTAGTATCTTCAGGTAAAAACTGGAGAGAAAGTATCTGATAACTTCTTTGTGAAGTGTGCATTCATCTCACAGAAGTAAAGCTCTCTGCTGAGAGAGCAGTTTGGCATCACTATTTTTGTGGTGTCTGAGAAGGGATATTTGGGAGTGTATGATAGATGATTGTGGAAAAGGAAATATCCTGAGATAAAAACTATAAAGAAGCTTTCTGGGAAATTTCTTTGTGATGGGTGAATTCATCACACAGATTAAACTTTTGTTTTCTTTGAGCAGTTTGGTAACACTGTTTTTATGGAAACTGCAAAGGGATATTTGGGAGCCCATAGAGGCCTAAGGTGAATAAAGTAAATTCTCTAGGTAAAAACTGGAGAGCAGCTTTGGATATACTCCTTTGTGATGTGTGCATTCATCTCAAAGAGTTAAACGTCTCTGTTAGGGAGTACATTGGCATCACTGTTCTTGTGGTATCTGAGAAGGAATATTTGGGAGCGTATGGAAGCTGATGGTGTTAAAGGAAATATCCTGAGATAAAAACTAGAAAGAAGCTTTCTGAGAAATTTCTTTGTGATGGGGGAATTCGTCACACAGATTAAACTTTTGTTTTCTTTGAGCAGTTTGGTAGCACTGATTTTATGGAAACTGCAAAGGGAAATTTGGGAACACTTAGAGGCCTAAGGTGAATAAAGAAAATTCTCCAGGTCAAAACTGGAGAGAAGCTTTTGGATATACTCCTTTGTGATGTGTGCATTCATCTCAAAGAGTTAAATGTTTCTGTTGAGGGAGTACTTTGGCATCACTGTTTTTGTGGTGTCTGAGAAGGGATATTTGGGAGTGCATTGAAGCCTATCAATGGAAATATCCTCAGACAAAATACAAAAAGATACTTTCTGAGAAACTGCTTTGTGATGTGTGATTTCATGTCACAGATTTACACCTTTCTTTCCATGGAACATTTTGCTAACACTATTTTCGTGGAATCTGCAAAGGGATATTCACAAGCGCAATGAGGCAAACGGTGAAAAAGGAAATATCCTCAGACAAAAACTAGAAAGAAATTTTCTGGGAAACTGCTTTGTGATTTGTGAATTCATCTCACAGAGTTACATGATTCTTTTCATGGAGCAGTTTGGAAGCACAGTGTTTGGGGCATCTGAGAAAGAATATTTTTGATCATGTTGAAGTGAATGGTGACATGGGAAATATCCTCAGATAAAATCTAGAAAGAAAATTTTTCAGAAGCTTCTTTGTGATGTGTGAATTCATTTCATAGAGTTATACTGGTATTCTCATTGAGAAGTTTGCTAACACTTTTTTCGTGGAATCTGCAATGGGATATTCCAGAGTGCATTGTGGCCTATGGTGAAAAAGGAAATACCCTCAGAAAAAAGCTAGAAAGAAGCTTCTGGGAAACTACTTTTGGATGTGTGAATTCATCTCACAGAGATACAGTGTTGTTTTCATTGAGCTGTTTGATAACACTGTTCTCGTGGAATCTGAAATAGAATACTTTGGAGCACATTGAAGCCTATGGTGACAAAGGAAGTATCCTCAGAGCAAAACCAAAGGAAGCTTTCTGAGAAAGTGATTTGTGATGAGTGAATTCATCTCACAGTTTTATACCTTTCTTTACATGGGGCAGTGTGTTAACCCTGTCTTTGTGGAATCTGCAAAGGGATATTTGGGAGTGCATTGAGGCCTGTAGTGAAAAAGGAAATATCCTCAGATAAAACTAGAAAGAAGCTTTCTGAGAAACTTCTTTGCAATGTGTGAATCCACCTTACAGAGTTACATCATTCTTTTCATTGAGCATATTGATAACACCGGTTTTGTGGAATCTGCAGTAGTATATTTGGGAGCACATTGAAGCCAATGGTGAAAATGGAAATATCCTCAGATAAAAATTAGAAAGAAGATTTCTGGGAAAATGCTTTGTGATTTGTGAAGTCATCTCACAGAGTTACATGACACCTTTCATGGAACAATTAGGTAGCACTGTTTTGGGGGAATCTGAGAAGGGATATTGTGGATAGCAATGAAGCATATGGTGACAAAGGAAATATCCTGAGAAAAAACTAGAAAGAAGCTTTCTGAGAATATGCTTTGTGATGTGTGAATTCATCTCACAGAGGTACACCTTTTTTCATGGAGCAGCTTGATAACACGTTTTTCATAGGATCTGCAGTGGTATATTCTGTAGCACATTGAGGAATATGGTGAAAAAGGAAATATCCTTAGATAAAAACTAGTAAGAAGCTTCCTGAGAAACAGCTTTGTGATATGTGAATTTATTTCACAGAGTTACACCATTCTTTTCATGGAGCAGTATGGTAGCAACACAATATTTGGGAGCACATTGAAGCCTATGGTGACAAAGGAAATATCCTCAGATAAAAAGCGAAATCAATCTTTCTGAGAAACTGCTTTGTGATGGGTGAATTCATCTCACAAATATAGATCTTTCTCTTCATGGAGCAGTTTTCTAACACTATTTTCATGGAATCTTCAAAGAGATATTTGCGAGTGTGTTGAGGTTTATGGTGAAAAAGGAAATATCCTCAGATAAAAACTGGAAAGAAGATTTCTGAGAAATTGCTTTCTGTTATGTGAATTCATCTCACAGAGTTACACTGTTCTTTTCATTGAGCAGTTTGTTAACACTGTTTTCTTGGAATCCACAATGGGATGTTTCAGAGCGCATTGAAGCCTATATTGACAAAGAAAATATCCTCAGAGAATAAATAGAGAGAAGCTTTCTGAGAAACAGCTTTCTGATTTGTGAATTCATCACACTAAGTTACACCTTTCTTTTCATGGAGCAGTTTGATAGCACTGTTTTTTGGGGAATCTGAGAAAGGTTATTTTGGATCACCTTGAAACCTATGGTGACAAAGGAAATGTCCTCAGGTAAAAACTAGGAAGAAGATTTCTAAGAAAATTCTTTGTGATGTGTGAATTCGTCTCACAGAGTTACACTGTTCTTTTCATTGACCAGTTTGCTAACACTGTTTTCTTGGAATCCACAATGGGATATTTCAGAGCGCATTTTAAGCTTATGGAGACAAAGGACATACCCTCATATATAAACAAGAAAGATGCTTTCTGAGAAACCATTTTGTAATTTGCTAATTCATCTCACAGAGTTACATGATTCTTTTCATGGATCACTTCGGTAACACTGTTTTTGTGGAATCTGGGAAGTGATATTTTGGATCGCATAGAAGCCTATGGTGACAAAGGAGCTATCCTCAGAAAAAAACCAAAAACACTTTCTGAGAAACTACTTTCAGATGTGTGAACTCATCTCACAGAGTTACAGTGTTCTTTTCTTTTTATTTATTTATTTATTATTATTATTATACTTTAAGTTCTAGGGTACATGTGCATAACATGCAGGTTTGTTACATATGTATACTTGTGCCATGTTGCTGTGCTGCACCCATCAATTCGTCAGCACCAATCAACTCGTCATTTATATCAGGTATAACTCCCAATGCATTCCCTCCCCCCTCCCCACTCCCCACGGTAGGCCCCAGTGTGTCATGTTCCCCTTCCCGAGTCCAAGTGATCTCATTGTTCAGTTCCCACCTATGAGTGAGAACATGTGGTGTTTGGTTTTCTGTTCTTGTGATAGTTTGCTAAGAATGATGGTTTCCAGCTGCATCCATGTCCCTACAAAGGACACAAACTCATCCTTTTTAATGGCTGCATAGTATTCCATGGTGTATATGTGCCACATTTTCTTAATCCAGTCTGTCACTGATGGACATTTGGGTTTATTCCAAGTCTTTGCTATTGTGAATAGTGCCACAATAAACATACATGTGCATGTGTCTTTATAGCAGCATGATTTATAATCCTTTGGGTATATACCCAGTAATGGGATGGCTGGGTCAAATGGTACATCTAGTTCTAGATCCTTGAGGAATCGCCATACTGTTTTCCGTAAGGGTAGAACTAGTTTACAATCCCACCAACAGTGTAAAAGTGTTCCTATTTCTCCACATCCTCTCCAGCACCTGTTGTTTCCTGACTTTTTAATGATCGCCATTCTAACTGGTGTGAGATGGTATCTCATTGTGGTTTTGATTTGCATTTCTCTGATGGCCAGTGATGATGAGCATTTTTTCATGTATCTGTTGGCTGTATGAATGTCTTCTTTTGAGAAATGTCTGTTCATATCCTTTGCCCACTTTTTGATGGGGCTGTTTGGGGTTTTTTTTGTAAACTTGTTTGAGTTCTTTGTAGGTTCTGGATATTAGCCCTTTGTCAGATGAGTAGATTGCAAAAATTTTCTCCCATTCTGTAGGTTGCCTGTTCACTCTGATGGTAGTTTCTTTTGCTGTGCAGAAACTCTTTAGTTTAATGAGATCCCATTTGTCAATTTTGGCTTTTGCTGCCGTTGCTTTTGGTGTTTTAGACATGAAGTCTTTGCCCATGCCTATGTCCTGAATGGTACTACCTAGGTTTTCCTCCAGGGTTTTTATGGTATTAGTTCTAACATTTAAGTCTCTAATCCATCTTGAATTAATTTTCGTATAAGGAGTAAGGAAAGGATCCAGTTTCAGCTTTCTACTTATGGCTAGCCAATTTTCCCAGCACCATTTATTAAGTAGGGAATCCTTTCCCCATTTTTTGTTTCTCTCAGGTTTGTCAAAAGTCAGATGACTGTAGATGTGTGGTATTATTTCTGAGGACTCTGTTCTGTTCCATTGGTCTATATCTCTGTTTTGGTACCAGTACCATGCTGTTTTGGTTACTGTAGCCTTGTAGTATAGTTTGAAATCAGGTAGCGTGATGCCTCCAGCTTTGTTCTTTTGACTTAGGATTGTCTTGGAGATGCGGACTCTTTTTTGGTTCCATATGAACTTTAAAGCAGTTTTTTCCAATTCTGTGAAGAAACTTGTTGGTAGCTTGATGGGGATGGCATTAAGTCTATAAATAACCTTGGGCAGTATGGCCATTTTCATGATATTGATTCTTCCTATCCATGAGCATGGTATGTTCTTCCATTTGTTTGTGTCCTCTTTTATTTCACTGAGCAGTGCCTTGTAGTTCTCCTTGAAGAGGTCCTTTACATCCCTTGTCAGTTGGATTCCTAGGTATTTAATTCTCTTTGAAGCAATTGTGAATGGAAGTTCTTTCATGATTTGGCTCTCTGTTTGTCTGTTACTGGTGTATACGAATGCTTGTGATTTTTCACATTAATTTTGTATCCTGAGACTTTGCTGAAGTTGCTTATCAGCTTAAGGAGATTTTGGGCTGAGACAATGGGATTTTCTAAATATACAATCATGTCATCTGCAAACAGGGACAATTTGACTTCTTCTTTTCCTAACTGAATACCCCTGATTTCTTTCTCTTGCCTGATTGCCCTAGCCAGAACTTCCAACACTATGTTGAATAGGAGTGGTGAGAGAGGGCATCCCTGTCTTGTGCCGGTTTTCAAAGGGAAATTTTTCCAGTTTTTGCCCATTCAGTATGATATTGGCTGTGGGTTTGTCATAAATAGCTCTTATTATTTTGAGATACGTTCCATCAATACCCAATTTATTGAGCGTTTTTAGCATGAAGGGCTGTTGAATTTTGTCAAAAGCCTTTTCTGCATCTATTGAGATAATCATGTGGTTCTTGACTTTGGTTCTGTTTAAACCGGATTCAGCAGCACATCAAAAAGCTTATCCACCATAATCAAGTGGGCTTCATCCCTGGGATGCAAGGCTGGTTCAACATTCGCAAATCAATAAACATAATCCAGCATATATACAGTGTTCTTTTCATTGAGCAGTTTGCTAACACTGTTTTCACGAAATCTGCAATAGGATATTTAGATTACATTGAAGCTTATGGTGACATAGGAAACATCCTCAGATAAAAACCAAAAAGAAGCGTTCTGTGAAACTGCTTTCTGATGCATGATTTCAGCTCACAGAGTTACACTTTTATTTTCATTGAGAA
The DNA here is from genome assembly GCF_003255815.1 of Theropithecus gelada. Taxonomy (NCBI): domain Eukaryota; kingdom Metazoa; phylum Chordata; class Mammalia; order Primates; family Cercopithecidae; genus Theropithecus; species Theropithecus gelada. Next base: position 50,899 of record NC_037679.1, read on the forward strand.
TTTTGCTACCATTTTTTTTCATGGAATCTGCAATGGGATATTTGGGAGCACAGTGAGGAATATGGTGAAAAAGGAAATATCTTCAGATAAAAACTAGATAGAAGATTTCTGAGAAACTGCTTTGTGATGTGTGAATTCATGTCACAGATTTACATGTTTCTTTTACTGGAGCAGTTTGCTAACACTGTTTTCGTCTAATTTGCAAAGGTATACTTGAGAGCACATTGAGGCCTATGGTAAAAAACAAAATAACCTCAAACAAAAATTAGAAAGAAGCTTTCTGAGAAACTGCTTTGAGATTTGTGCATTCATCTCACAGGGTTACACCACTCTTTTCATGGAACAGTTTAGTAGCACTGCTTTAGAGGAATCTGAGAAGGGATATTTTGGATCACATTGAAGCCTATTTTGAAAAAGGAAATATCCTCAGATAAAAACTAGAAAAAAGCTCTCTGAGATACTGCTTTGTGATGTGTGTACTCATCTCACAGAGTAGCACAACAGTTTTCTTGGAGAAGTTTGCTGAAACTGTTTTTGTGGAATCAGCAATGGGATATTTGGGAGTGCACTGAAGAATATGATGACAAAGGAAATAATCTCAGACAAAAACCAAAAAGAAGCTTTCTGAGGAACCAATTTGTGATGTGTGAATTAATCTCACAGATTTACACCTTTCTTTTCATGGAGCAGTATGCTAACACTATTTTCGTTTAATCAGCAAAGGGATATTCACGAGTGCATTGAGGCCCATGGTGAAAAAGGAAATATCCTCAGACAAAAACTTGAAAGAAGCTCTCTGAGAAATTGCTTTGTGATGTGAGAATTCATCTCACAGAGTTACACTGTTCTTTTCACTGAGGAGTTTGTTAACACAGTTTTGTTGGAATCTGCAGTGACATATTTTGTAGTGCATTGGAGCTTTCACTTACAAAGGAAATATCCTCACATAAAGACTAGAAAATTCTTTCTGAGAAACTGAGTTGTGGTGGGTTAATTCATCTCACAGAGTTACAAGATTCTATTCATGGATCAGTTTGGTAGCACTGTTTTGGGGTAATCTGAGTCGGGATATTCTTGATTACTTTGAAGCTCACGGTAACAAAGGAAATATACTCATATCAAAACTAGAAAGAAGCTTTCTCGGAAACTTATTCATGATGTGTGAATTCATTTCACAGAGTTACACGTTTCTTTTCATGGAACAGTTTGCTAACACTGCTTTCTTAGAATCTCTAAAGGCATATTTGGAGCACGTTCGGTTCTAGGGTGAAAAAGGAAATATCCTCACATAAAAACTAGAAAGAGTCTTTCTGAGAAACTGCTTTGTGTTGTGTGAATTCATCTCACAGAATTACACAGTTCTGTTAATTGAACAGTTTCTGAATCCTGCTTTCAGGGAATCTACAATGGGATATTTCAGAGCACATTGAAACTTATGGTGCAAAAGGAAGTAACCTCAGACAAAAACTAGCAAAAAGCAGAAGCTGCTTTGTGATTTGTGAATTCATCTCACAGAGTTACACGATTCTTTTCATGGAGAAGTTTGCTAAAACTGGTTTCGTGGAACCATCAAAGCGATATATGGATGTGCATGAGGCCTATGGTGAAAAAGGAAATATCCTCATATAAACACTAGAAAGAATCTTTCAGGGAAAGTGATTTGTGATGTGTGAATTCATCTCACAGTGTTACACTGTTCGCTCTACTGAGCAGTTAGCTAAAACTGTTTTCTCGAACTCTTCAATGTGATATTTTGTAGTGCATTGAAGCTTATGGTGACAAACGAAGTATCTTCATATAAAAACTAGAAAGCTTTCTGAGAAATGGCTTTGTGATGTGTTAATTCATCTCACAGAGTTACACAATGCTTTTCATGGATCAGTTTGGTAGCACTGACTTTGGGGAATCTTAGAAGGGATATTTTGGATCACATGAAGCCTATGGTGACAATGTAAATATCCTGAGATAAAAGCTACACAGAAGGTTTCTGAGAAACTTCACTATGATGTGGTAATTCATCTCACTGTGTTACACCTTTTTTTTAATAGAGCAGTTTGCTCACACATTTTTCATGGAATCTGCAAAGGTTTATTTGGGAGCACATAGAGGCATATGGTGAAAAAGGAAATATCCTCAGATAAAAACTAGAAAGAAGCTTTCTGACGAACTGCATTGTGATTTGTGGATTTATCTCAAAGAGTTACACTGTTCTTTTCATTTAGCAGTCTGTTAACACAGTTTTCTTGGAATCTGCAATGGGATATTTTGGAGCACATTGAAGTTTATGGTATCAAAGGAAATATCTTCATATAAAAAATAGAAAGAAGCTTTCTGAGAAACCGCTTTGTGATGTGTTAATTCATCTCACAGAGTTACATGATTCTTTCCATGGATCAGTTTGGCAGCACTGTTGTTGGGGAAACCAAGAAGGGATATTTTGTGTCACATTGAAGCCCTTGGTGCCTAAGGAAATATCCTCAGATAAAAACTACCAAGAAGCTTTCTGAGAAAGTTCTTTGTGATGTGTGAATTCATCTTACAGGTTTACACCTTTTTTCATGGAGCTGTTTGCTAACACTGTTTTCATGGAATCTGCAAAGGGAAATTTGGGAGTGCATTGAAGTCTATGGTGACAAAGGAAATATCCTCAGATAAAAATTAGAAGGAAACTTTCTGAGAAACTGCATTGTGATGTGTGACTTCATCTGACAGAACTATGCCATTCTTTCATTGAGTCGTTTGATGACACTTTTTCGTGGAATCTGTAAAAGGATATTTGGGAGTGCATTGAAGTCTATGGTGACAAAGGAAATGTCCTCAGGTGAAAACCGAAAAGAAGCTTTCTGAGAAACTACTTTGTGTCGTATAAATTCATCTCACAGAGTTACACTGTTATTTTCATTGCACAGTTTGCTAACACCGTTTTCTTGGAATCTGCAATGGGTTATTTCGGAGCACATTGAAGCTTATGGTGACAAAGAAAATATCCTCAGACAAAAATTAGAAAGATTCTTTCTGAGAAACTGCTTTGTGAATTGTGATTTCATCTCAGAATTTCATGATTCTTTTCATGGAGCAGTATGTTAGCACTGTTTTTGAGGAATCTGATGAGGGACATTGTGGATCGCATTGAAGTCTATGGTGACAAAGGAAATATCTTCATATCAATACTAGAAAGAAGCTTTCTGGGAAACTACTTTGAGATGTTTTAATTCATCTCACAGCATTCCACGATTCTTTTCATGGATCAGTCTGTTAGCACTGTTTTGGGGAATCTGAGAAAGGATATTTTGTATCACATTGAAGCCTATGGAGACAAAGGAAATATCCTCAGCCAAAAACTAGAAAGAAGCTTTCTGAGAAAATTGTCTGGGATGTGTGAATTCATCTCACTGAGTTACACCATTCTTTTCATGGTGGAGTTTGCTAACCCTGTTTTTGTGGAATCTGCAAAGGGATATTTGGAAGTGCTTTGAGGCCTACAGTGAGAAATGAAATATTCTCATAGAAAAACCAAAAAGAAACTTTCTGAGAAACTGCTTTGAGATGTGTGAATTTATCTCACAGAACTACATTATTCCATTTGTTATGCAGCTTGATAACACTTTTTTCGTGTAATGTGCAGTAGGATATTTGGGAGTGCTTTGAAGCCTATGGTGACGAAGGAAATAACCTCAGATAAAAACCGGAAAAATGTTTTCTGAACAACTGCTTTGTGACGTGTGAATTCATCCCTCAGAGTTACACTACTCTTTCATGGAGCCGTTTGCTAACACTGGTTTTGTGGAATCTGAAAAGAGATATTTTTGATCGCTTTGAAGGCTATGGTGACAAAGGAAGTATCCCCAGATAAAATCCAGAAAGAAGCTTTCTGAGAAACTGCTTTTTAATGTGTGAATTCATCTCACAGTGTTACAAAACTCTTTCATGGATCCATTTGCTAGCACTGTTTTTGTGGAGTCTGAGAAGGATATTTTGGACCACTTTGAAGCCTATGGTGACAAAGGAAATATCCTCAGATAAAAATCAGAAAGAAGCTTGCTGAGAATAACTTTGTGATTTTTGAATTCATCTCACAGAATTGCACCACTCTTTCGTGTAGCCATTGGCTAGCACTGTTTTTGTGGAACCTGAGAAGGGATATTTTTGATCTCTTTGAAGCCTATGATAACAAAGGAAATATACTCAGATATAAACCAGAAAGAAGCTTTCTGAGAAACTGCTTTGTATTGTGTGAATTCATCTCGCAAATTCACAACACTCTTTCATGTAAGAGTTTGGTATCACTGTTTTTCTGGAATCGCAGAAGTGATATCATCGATAGCATTGAATCCCATGGTGAAAAATGAAATATCTTCAGATAAAAACTGGAGAAAAGTCTTCTCAGAAACTGCTTTGTGGAGTTTGAATATATCTCACAGTTATAACACTGCTTTCATTGAGAAGTTTGCTAACACTGTTTTCACAGAATCTGCAATGAGATATATGTGAGCACACTGAGGCCTGAAACATCCTCAATTAAAAACAAGAAAGAAGCTTTCTGAGAAACTGCTTTGGGATGTGTGAATTCATCTCACAGAGGTACACTGCTCTTTCATGGAACCGTTTGTTAGCACTGTCTTAGTGGAATATGTGAAGGAATATTTTGATCACATTGAAGACTATGGTGACAAAGGAAATATCCTCAGATAAAAACCAGAAAGAAGCTTTCTGAGAAACCGCTATGTGATGTGTGAATTCCACTCACAGAGTTACATCAGTCTTTCATAGAGCCGGTGGCTAGCAATGTTTTTGTGGAATATGAAAAGGGATATTTTGGATCGCTTTGAAGCCTATGGTGAAAAGGAAAATATTCTCAGGAAAAACTAGAAAGAAGCATTCTGAAAACCTGCTTTGTGATGTGTGACTGCATCTCACAGAGTTACAGCACTCTTTCATGGAGGAGTTTGCTAGCACTGTTTTTGTGGAATCACAGAAGTGGTATTGTAGATAGCATAGAATCTTATGGTGAGAAATGAAATATCCTCAGATAAAAACTGAACAGAAGCCTTCTCAGAAACTGCTTTGTGGTGTGTGAATTCATCACACAGGGGTACAACACTGCTTTCATTGAAGAGTTTGCTAACACTGCTTTTGCAGAATCTGCAGTGAGATATACGGGAGCAAACTGAGGCCTGAAATATCCTCAGATAAAAACAAGAAAGAATCTTTCTGAGAAACTGCTTTGTGATATGTGAATTCATCTCACAGAGTTACACTACTCTTTCATGGAGCCGTTTGCTACCACTGTTTTTGTGGAATCTGAGAAGGGATATTTTTGATTGCTTTGAAGCCTATGGTGACAAAGGAAATATCCACAGATAAAATCCAGCAAAAAGCTTTCTGAAAAACTACTTTGTAATGTGTGAATTCATCTCAGAGTGTTACACAACTCTTTCATGGATACCTTTGCTAGTGCTATTTTTGTGGAATCTGAGAAGTGATATTTTGGATCACTTTGAAGCCTATGGTGGCAAAGGAAATATTCTCTGGTAAAAACCAGAAAGAAGCTTTCTGAGAAACTGCTTTGTAGTATATGAATTCGTCACACAATGTTACACTGCCCTTTCAAGGAGCAGTGTGGTAGAACTTTATTTGTGGAATCTGAGAAGGGATATTTTGGATTGCTTTGAAGCCTATGGTAACAAAGGAAATATCCTCAGATAAAACTTGAAAAAGCTTTATGAGAAACTGCTTTGTGATCAGTGTATTCATCTCACAGAGATACACCTTTCATTACATTGAGAAGTTTGCTAACACTGTTTTCGTGGAAACTGCCATGGGATATTCCGAGGGCATTGAGTCCTATGGTGAAAAATTAAATATCCATAGATATGTACTGGAGGGAGGCCTTCTGAGAAACTGCTTTGTGATATGTGAATTCATCTCACAGAGCTACACCACTCTTTTCCTTGAGAAGTTTCCAAACAATATTGTCGCAGATTCTACAATGGGGTATACAGGAGCACATCGATACCTGAAATATCGTCAGATAAAATCAAGAAAGAAGCTTTCTGAGAAACAGCTCTGTGATGTGTGAATTCATCTAACAGAGTTATACCACTCTTTCTTGGAGCCGTTGGCTAGCAGTGTTTTTGTGGAATCTGAGAAGTGATATTTTGGATCACTTTGAAGTGTATGTTGACAAAGGAAATATCCTCCAATATAATCTTGAAGGAAGACTTCTGAGAAACTGCTTTGTGATGTGTAAATTCATCTCACAGTGTTACACTACCGTTTCATGGATCCGTATGCTAGTACTGTTTTTGTGGAATCTGAGAAGGGATATTTTTTATTGCTTTGAAGCCTACTGTGACAAAGGACATATATTCAGATAAAAACCGGAAAGAAGGTTTCTGAGAAACTGCTTTGTGATATGTGAATTCATCTCAAAGTGTTACACAACTCTTTCATGGATCCGTTTGCTAGCACGGTTTTTGTGGAATCTGAGGTGGGATATTTTGGATTGCTTTGCAGCCTATGCTGACAAAGGAAATATCCTCAGACAAAAATCAGAAGCAAGCTTTCTGAGAAATAGCTTTGTGATTTGTGAATTTATCTCACAGAGTTACACCACTCTTTCATGTAGCCGTTGGCTAGCACTGTTTTCTTGGAATCTGAAAAGGGATATTTTTGATAACTTTGAAGCCTATGGTGACAAAGGAAGTATCCTCAGATTAAATCCAGAAAGAAGCTCTCTGAGAAACCACTTTGTGATTTCTGAATTCATCTCACAGGTTTACACCACTCTTCTGTTGAGCCATTGACTATCACTGTTTTTGTGGAATCTGAGAAGTGATATTGCCTTGAGGCCCTTGTTTAAAAAGGAAATATCCTCAGATAAAATCCAGATAGAAGCTTTCTGAGAAACTTCTTTTTGATGTGTGAATTCATCTCGCAGTATTACACAACTCTTTCATGGAGCCGTTTGCTAGCACTGTTTTTGTGGAATCTGAGAAGGGATATTTTGGATCACTTTGAAGCCTATGGGGACTTAGAAAATATCCTCTGATAAAAAGTTGAAAGTAGCGTTCTGAGAAACTACTTTGTGATGTGTGAATTCGTCTTACAGAGTTACACTACTCTTTCATGGATCCGTTGGCCAGCACTGCTTTTGTGGACTCTGAAAAGGGATAGCTTGATCACTTTGAAGTCTATAGTGACAAAGGAAATATCCTCAGATAAAAATCAGACAGAAGCTTTCTAAGAAACAGTTTTGTGATTTGTGAATTCATCTCACAGAGTTACACCACTCTTTTGTGGAGTCGTTGGTAAGCACTGTTTCTGTGGAATCTGAGAAGTGATAATTTTGATCGCTTTGAAGGCTATGGTGACAAAGGAAATATCCTCAGATGAAAACTAGAAGGAAGCTTTCTGAGAAACTGCTTTGTGATGTGTGAATTCATCTCACAGAGTTGCACCACTCTTTCATGGAGGAATTTGCTAGCACTCTTTTTGTGGAATCACAGAAGTGATATTTTGGACAGCTTAGAATCCTATGGTGAGAAGTGAAATATCCTCAGATAAAAACTGCACAGAAGCCTTCTTAGCAACTGCTTTGTGCTGTGTGAATTCATCTCACAGAGTTACACCATTGCTTTCATTGAGAAGTTTGCTAACACTCTTTTCGTGGAATCTGCAATGAGATATACGCGAGTGCATTGAGGCACATGTTAAAAAAGGAAATACCTTCTGATAAAAAGAAGAAAGAAGCTTCCTGAGAAACTCTTTTGTGATGTGAGAATTCATCACACAGAGTTACACTACTCTTTCATGGAGCCGTATGCGAGCACTGTTTTTGTCAAATCTGAGAAGAGATATTTTTGACTGCTTTGAAGCCTATGGTGACAAAGGAAATATCCTCAGATAAAACCAGAAAGAAGGTATCTGAGAAACTGATTTTTGGTGTGTGAATTCATCTCATAGTGTTACACACCTATTTCATGGAGCCGTTTGCTAGCACTGGTTTTATGGAATCTGAGAAGGGTTCATTTGGATCGCTTTGAAGCCTATGGAGAGAGGGGAAACATCCTCTGACAAAAACCAGAATGAAGCTTTCTGAGAATCTGCTTTGTGATGTGTGAATTCATCTCACAATATTACACATCTCTTTCATGGAGCAGTTTGCTAGCACTGTTTTTATGGAATCTGAGAAGGGATACTTTTGATTGCTTTGAAGCCTAATGTGACAAGGGAAAAGCCTCAGATAAAAACTAGAAAGAACCTTTCTGAGAAACTGCTTTGTGTTGTGTGAATTCATCTCACAGTATTACATTACTCTTTCATGGAGGAGACTGCTAGCACTGTGTTTGTGGAATCACGGAAGTGATATTTTGGGTAGCATAGAATCCTATGGTGAGAAATGAAATATCCTCAGATAAAAACTGGACAGAACCCTTCTCAGAAACTGCCTTGTGCTGTGTGAATTCATCTCAGAGATTTACACCATTGCTTTCACTGAGAAGTTGGCTAACACTCTTGTTGCAGAATCTGCAATGAGATATATGGGAGCGCATTGAGGCCCATGTTTAAAAAGGAAATATCTTCGGACAAAAAGAAGAAAGAAGGTTTCTGAGTAACTGATTTGTGATGTGTGAATTCATCTCAGAGTGTTACACAACTCTTTCATGGAGCCGGTTGCTAGCACTGTTTTTGTGGAATCTGAGAAGGGATATTTTGGATCACTTTGAAGCCTTTGGTGACAAAGGAAATATCCTCAGAGAAAAACCAGAAAGAAGCTTTCTGTGAAACAGCTGTGTGATTTCTGAATTCATCTCACAGAGTTACACCACTCTTTCGTGGGACCACTGGCTAGCACTGTTTTTTTGGATTCTGAGAGGGGATATTTTTGATCGCTTTGAAGCCTATGGTTCCAAAGAAGTATCCTCTGAGAAAAACTAGAAAGAAACTTTCTGAGAAACTGCTTTTTGACGTGTGAATTCATCTCAAAAATTAACAACACTCTTTCATGGAAGATTCTGGCAACACTGTTTTTGTGGAATCACAGAATTGATATCTTTGATAGCATTGAATTCCATGGTGAAAAATGAAATATCCTCAGATATAAACTGGAGAGAAGCCTTCTCAGAAACTGATCTGTGGTGTGTGTATTCATCTCACAGAGTTTCAACACTGCTTTCATTGAGGTATTTGCTAACATTGTTTTCACAGAATCTGCAATGAGATATACGGGAGGGCATTGAGGCCTGAAATATCCTCAGATAAAAACAAGAAAGAATCTTTCTGAGAAACTGCTTTGTGATGTGTGAATTCATCTCACAGTTACACTACTGTTTCATGGATCCGTTTGCTACCACTATTTTTGTGGAATCTGAGAAGGGATATTTTTGATTGCTTTGAAGCCTATGGTGACAAAGGAAATATCCTTAGATAAAAACCAGAAAGAAGCTTTCTGAGTAACTGGTTTGTGATTTCTGAATTCATCGGACTTTGTCATCACTCTTTCATGGAGCCGTTGGCTAGCCATGTTTTTGTGAAATCTGAGAAGTGATATTTTAGATCACTTTGATGTCCATGGTAACAAAGGAAATATCCTCAGTTAAAAACTAGAAAGAAGCCCTCTGAGAAACTGCTTTGTAAGTTGTGAATTCATCTCACAGAGTTACACTACTCTTTCATGGAGGGGTTTGCTAGCAGTGTTTTTGTGGAATCTCAGATGTGGTATTTTGGAGAGCATTGAATCCAATGGTGAAAAATGAAAAATCCTCAAATAAAAACTGGAGAAAACCTTCTCAGAAACTTCTTTGTCGTGTGTGAATTCATCTCACAGAGTTACATCATTGCTTTCATCAAGAAGTTTGCAAACACTGTTGTTGCAGAATCTGCAATGAGACACACAAGGACACATTGAGGCCTGAAATATCCTCAGATAAAAACTAGAAAGAAGGTTTCTGAAAAAGTGATTTGTGATGTGTAAATTCATCTCACAGAGTTACACTACTCTTTCATGAAACCATTTGCTAACACTGGTTTTGTGGAATCTGAGAAGGGACACTTTTGTTTGCTTTGAAGGCTATGGTGACAAAGGAAATATCCCCAGATAAAATCCAGAAAGAAACTTTCTGAGAAACTGCCTTTTAATGTGTGAATTCATCTCACAGCGTTACAAAACTCATGGAGCCGTTTGCTAGCACTGTTTTTGTGGAATCTGAGAAGGGATATTTTTGATTGTTTTGAAGCCTATGGTGACAAAGGGAATATCCACAGATAAAAATCGGAAAGAAGCTTTCTGAGAAACTGTTTGTGATGTGTGAATTCATCACACAGTGTTACACAAATCTTTCATGGAAACGTTTGCTAGCACTGTTTTCGTGGAATCTGAGAAGGGATATTTTGGATCGCTTTTAGGCCTATGGTGACAAAGGAAATATCCTCAGATAAAAAGTAGAAAGAAACTTTGTGAGAAACTGCTTTGTGATGTGTGAATTCATCTCACAGTGTTACACCACTGTTTCATGGAGTTTCCTAACACTGTTTGTGTGGCATCACAGAAGTGATATTTTGGATAGCATAGAATCTTATGGTGAGAAATGAAATATCCTCAGATAAAAACTGGTGAGAAGCCTTCTCAGCAACTGCTTTGTGGTGTGTGAATTCATCTCACAGATTTACACCATTGCTTTCATTGAGAAGTTTGCTAACACTGTTTTCGCAGAATCTGCAATGAGATATACAGGAGATCTTTGATGCCTGTGTTTGAAAAGGAAATATCTTCAGATAAAAAGAAGAAAGAAGCTTTCTGAGAAACTGTTTTGTGATGTGAGAATTCATCACACAGAGTTACACTACTCTTTCATGGAGCACTTTGCTAGGATTGTATTTGTGGAATCTGAGAAGGGAAATCCCCTCATATAAAAACTAGAAAAAAGCTTTCTGAGGAAATGTTGTCTGATATGTGAATTCATATCACTGTTACAGCGTTACACTGTTCTTTTCATTGAGCAGTTTCATAGCACTCTGTTTGGGCAATCTGCAACGGGCAATTTGGGGGTGCCTTGAAGTCTTTGGTGTCAAAGGAAATATCCTCATATAGAAACTAGTGAAATATCCTCAAAAACAGAAATGAAATATCCTCATATAAAAACGTTCATGATGGGTTGATTCATCTCACAGAGTTACATGATTCTTTTTATACAGTAGTTTTGTTGCACTGTTTTTGAGGAATCGGAGAAGAGATATTTTTGATCACATTGAAGCCTATGATAACAAAGTAAACATCCTCAGATAGAAACTAGAAAGAAGCTTTCTGAGAGACTGCTTTGTGATGTGTGAATTCATCTCACAGAATTATTCATCTCCCAGAGTTACACTCTTCTTTTCACTGGGCAGTTAGGTAACACTATTTTCTTGGAATATGCGATGGGATAGTTCAGATCACTTTGAAGCTTATGGTTACAAAGGAAATATCCTCATATAAAAATTAGAAAGAAACTTTCTGAGAAACTGCTTTGTGATGTGTTAATTCACCTCACAGAGTTACACTATTCTTTTCACGGATAAGTTTGGTAAAACTGTTTTATGGGAATCTGAGAAGGGATATTTTGGATCGCATTGAAGCCTAAGGTGACAAAGGAAATATCCTCAGATAAACGCTAGAAAGAAGCTTTCTGAGAAACTGCTCTGTGATGTGTGAATTCATCATACAGAGGTACACAATTCGTTTCATGGAACAGTTTGATAACACTGTTTTCGTGGAATCTGCAATAGGGTAATTTGGACAGTATTGAAGCCTATGGTGACAAAGGAAATATCCACAGATGAAAACCAAAAAGAAGCTTTCTGTGAAACTGCATTGTGATGTGTGAAATCATCCTACAGAGTTACACCATTCTTTTCATTGAGAAGTTTGCTAACACGTGTTCCAAGGAATCTACAATGGGCTATTCCGGAGCACATTGAGGAATATGGTGAAAAAGAAATATCCTCTGTTAAAAACTAGAAAGAAGTTATCTGATAAACAGCCTTAGATGTGTGAATTAACCTCACAGAGTTACACCACTCTTTTCTTGGAGGAGTTTTGTGGCACTCATTTTGGGGAATCTGAGAAGGGATTCTTTGAATAGAATTGAAGTCTAAGGTGACAAAGGAAATATCCTCAGATCAAAACTAGAAAGAAGCTTTCTGAGAAACTGCTTTGTGATGTGTGAATTCAACTTTGTAATGTGTGAATTCAACTCACATATTTACATGACACTTATTTTGCAGCTTGCTAACACTGTTTTCGTGGAATCTACAATAGGATATTTGGGAACGCATTGAAGCCTGTATTGACAAAGGAAATATCCTCAGACAAAAACCAAAAAGATGCTTTCTGAGAAACTGCTTTGTGATGTGTGAATTCACCTCAAAGATTTACACCTTTCTTTTCATGGAGCACTTTTCTAACACTATTTTTGTGGAATCTACAAAGAGATATTCGGGAGCGCATTGACGCCTATGGTGAAAAAGGTAATATCCTCAGACAAAAACTAGAAAGAAGCTTTCTGAGAAACTGCTTTGTTATTTGTGAATTCATCTCACAGAGTTACTTGATTCTTTTCATGGAGCAGTTTGGTAGCATTGTTTTTGGGAAATCTGAGAGAGGATATTTGGGATCACATTGAAGTCTATGGTGACAAAGGAAATATCCTCAGATGAAAACTGGAAAGAAGCTTTCTGAGAAACTGCTTTGTGATGTGTGAATTCATCTCACAGAGTTACACCATTCTTTTCATGGAGCACTTTAATAGCACTGTTTTGGGAGAATTTGAGAAGGGATATTTTGGATTGCATTGAAGCCTATGGTGAAAAAGGAAATATCCTCAGATAAAAACAACAACGAATCTTTCTGAGAAACTTCTTTGTGATATGCGTATTCATCTCACAGAGTAGCATGATTCTTTTCTTGGAGCAGTTTGGTAAAACTGTTTTCACGGAATCTCAAATAAGATATTTGGGAGTGTATTGAAGCCTATGGTGGCAAAGGAAATATCCTCAGACAAAAAGCAAAAAGAAGCATTCTAAGAAACTGCTTTGTGATGTGTGAATTCATCTCACAGATTTACACCATTCTTTTCATGGAATAGTTTGCTAACACTATTATCGTGGAATCTGAAAAGGGATATTCGCTAGCTCAATGAGGCCTGTAGTGAAAAAGCAAATATCCTCAGACAAAAACTAGAAAGAAGCTTTCTGCGAAACTGCTTTCTGACTTGTGAATTCATCTCATGGATTTACACGATTCTTTTCATGGAACAGCTTGGTAACACTGTTTTTGAGGATCTGAGAAGGGATATTTTGGATCTCATTGAAGCCTATGGTGACAAACGGAATACTCTCAGATAAAAACAAGATAGAAGCTTTCTGAGAAACAGATTTTTGATGTGTGTATTCCTCTCAAAGAGTAGCACAATTCTTTTCTTGGAGCAGTTTGCTAAAAAACTTTTTGAGGATCTGCAAAGGGATATTTGGGAGCTCATTGAGGAATATGGTGAAAAAGAAATTATCCTCAGATAAAGAGTTGAAGGAAGCTTTCTGAGAAACGGTTTTGTGATGTGAGAATTCATCTCATAGTGTTACACCACACTTTTTATGAAGATGTTTATTAGCACTGGTTTTGGAGAATTTGAGAAGGAATATTTGGAATTGCATTGAGGCCTACAGTGACAAAGGAAATATCCTCAGATAAAAACTAGAAAGAAGCTTTCTGAGAAACTGCTTTGTGATGTGTGAATTCATCTCAGAGAGTTACAATGTTGTTTTCATTGAGCACTTTGTGAACACTGTTTTCTTTTAATCTGCAATCGGATTGGATATTTCAGAGTACATTGAAGCTTCGGGTGACAAAGGAAATAACCTCATATAAAAACGAGAAAGAAATATTCTGAGAAACCGCTTTGTGATATCTTAACTCATCTCACAGAGTTACACGGTTCTTATCATGTATCACTTTGGTAGCCCTGTTTTTGGGGAATTTGCAATAGGATATATAAATATCCTCAGACAAAAACCAAAAAGAAACTCTGAGAAACTGCTGACTGATGTGTGAATTCATCTCAGAGATTTACACCTTTCTTTTCATGGAGCAGTTTGCTAAAACTATTTTCGTGGAATCTGCAAAGGGATATTCATGAACACATTGAAGCCTATTACAAAAAAAGGAAATATCCTCAGACCAAAAAGAGAAAGAAACTTTCTGAGAAACTGCTTTGTGGTTTGTGAATTCATCTCACTGTGTTACATGATTCTTTTCTTGGAGCAGTTTGGTAACACTGTTTTCTTGGAATCCACAATGGGATATTTCAGAGCCAATTGAAGCTTATGGTGACTGCTCAGTGAAATAAAAGAGGACACAAGTAAATGGAAGAACATACCATGCTCTTGGATAGGAAGAATCAATATTGTGAAAATGGCCATACTGTCCAAGGTCATTTATAGATTCAATGCCATCCCCATCAAGCTACCAATGACTTTCTTCACAGAATTGGAAAAAACTGCTTTAAAGTTCTTATGGAACAAAAAGCAAAACATTGCCAAGACAATCCTATGTCAAAAGAACAAAGCTGGAGGCATCACGCTACCTGACTTCAAACTATACTACAAGGCTACGGTAACCAAAACAACATGGTACTTTTACACTGTTAGTGGGATTGTAAACTAGTTCAACCATTGTGGAAAACAGTATGGTGATTCCTCAAGGATCTAGTACTAGAAGTACCATATGACCCAGCCATCTCATTACTGGGGATATACCCAAAGGATTATAAATCATGCTGCTGTAAAGACACATGCACAAGTATGTTTATTGTGGCACAATTCACAATAGCAAAGACTTGAAATCAACCCAAATGTCCATCAGTGACAGACTGGATTAAGAAAATGTGGCACATATACACCATGGAATACTATGCATCCATAAAACAGGGTGAGTTTGTATCCTTTGTAGGGACATGGATGCAGTTGGAAACCATCATTCTCAGGAAACTATCACAAGAACAGAAAACCAAACACCACATGTTCTCACTCATAGGTCTGAATTGAAAATTGAGATCACTTGGACATGAGAAGGGGAACATCACACACTGGGGCCTATTATGGGAAGGAGGGGGAGGGATGACATTGGGAGCTAAACCTGATATAAATGACAAGTTGAAGGGTACTGACGAGTTGATGGGTGCAGCACACCAACATGACACATGTATACATATGTAACAAACCTCCATGTTGTGCACATGTACCCTAGAGCTTAAAGTATAATAAAAAATAAAAAAAAATTAATAAATAACATACTACTTGTAGCACTGGACTAGGTTTGGGGTATACAGTACTGAACAAAGCAAAAAAAAAAAAAAAAAAGAAAAAAAAGGAAATATCCTAATATAAAAACTAGAAAGAAGCTTTCTGAGAAAATGTTTTGAGATGTATTAATTCATCTCACAGAGGTACCCATTTTTTTCCATGGAGCAGATTGTTAGTACTGTTTTTGTGTAATATTAGCAGGGATACTGTGAATCACATTGAAGCCCATGGTGACAAAGGAAATATCCTCAGATAAAAACTTGAAAGAAGCATTCTGAGAAACTTCTATGTGATGTGTGAATTCATCTCACAGAGTTAAACTGTTCTTTTTAGTGAGAAGTCTGCTTAAACTGTTCATGAAGTCTGCAATAGGATATTTGGGAACGCATTGAAGCCTATGCTGACAAAGGAAATATCCTCAGATAAAAACGGATAGAAGCTTTCTGAGAAACTGCTTTGTGATGTATCAAATTGTCCCATAGAGTTACACTGTCCTTTTCATTGAGTAGCTTGCTAACACTGTTTTCCTGGAATCTGCAGTGGGATATTTTGGAGCGCATTGAAGCTTATGTTGACAAAGGAAATATCCTCAGACATCTAGAAAGAAAACTGCTTTCCAATTTGTGAATTCACCTCAGAAACTTACAATTTCCTTTCATGGAGCAGTTTGTTAGCAATGATTTTGGGGATTCTGAGAAGGGACATTTTGGATCACATTGAAGCCTGTGATGCTAAAGGAAATATCCTCAGATAAAAAATAGAAAGAAGCTTTCTGAGAAACTGCTTTGTGATGTGTGTATTCATCTTACAGAGTAGCATGATTCTTTTCTGGGAGCAGTTTGATAAAACTGTTTTCGTGGAATCTGCAATAGGATATTTGGGAGTGCATTGAAGCCTATGGTGACCAAGGATATATCCTCAGACAAAAAAACAAAAGGCAGCTTTCTGAGAAACTGCTATGTGATGTGTGAACTCATCTCAGAAGTTTACACCTTTCTTTTTGTGGAGCAGTTTCCTAACACTATTTTCGTGAAAACTGCAAAGGGATATTCACCAGCGCAATGAGGCCTGTTGTAAAAAAGGAAATATCCTCAGAGAAATACTAGAAAGATTTCTATGAAAATACTTTATGATTTGTGAATACATCTCACAGATTTACACGATTCTTTTCATGGAGCATTTCTGTAGCACTGTTTTTGGAGAATCTGAGAAGGGCTATTTTGGATCACATTGAAGCCTATGGTGATAAAGGGAATATTCTCAGATAAAAACCAGATGGAAGCTTTCTGAGAAACTGCTTTGTGATGTGTGTGTTCATCTCAGAGAGTAGCACGATTGTTGGAGCAGATTGTTGAAACTGTTTTCGGGAAATCTGCAAAGGAATACTTGAAAGCACATTGAGGAATATGTGAAAAACGAGATATCCTCAGGTAAAAACTAGAAAGAAGCTTTCTGAGAAACAGTTTTGTGATGTGAGAATTCATCTCACAGAGTTACACCACAATTTTCATGAAGCAGTTTGGTAAGACTGTTTTTGGGGTTCCTGAGAAGGGATATTTGGATGATATTAAAGAGTATGGTGACAAGAGAAATATCCTCAGATAAAAACTAGAATGAAGCTTTCTGAAAAACTGCTTTGTGATGTGTGAATTTATCTTACCGAGTTACACTGTTCTTTTCATTGAACAATTTGCTAACGCTGTTTTCTTGGAATCTACAATGGGATATTCTGGAGTGCATTGAATCTTATGGTGAAAAAGGAAATATCCTCAGACAAAATCGAGAAAGAAGCTTTCTGATAAATTGCTTTCTGATTTGTGAATTCATCTCACAGAGTTACATGATTCTTTTAATATATCAGTTTGTTAGAAGAGTTTTTGGGGAATCTGGAAAGGGATATTTGTGATAGCATTGAAGCCTACAGTGAAGAGGAAATATCCTCAGAGAAAAACTAGAAAGAAGCTTTCTGAGAAAGTTATTTGTGATATGTGAACTCATCTCACATAGTTACACCTTCCTTTCCATGGAGCAGTTTGCTAACACTGTTTTCGTGGAACCTGCAAAAGGATATTTTGGAGCACACTGAGGCCTATGGTGAAAAAGGAAAACTCCTCAAATGAAAACTAGAAAGAAGCTATCTGAGAAAGTTCTTTGTGATGTGTGAATTCATCTCAAAGAGTTATACCTTTCTTTTGACGGAGCAGTTTGCTAACACTGTTTTTGTGTAAACTGCAAGGGGATATTTGGGGTTGCATTGAGGCCTATGGTGAAAAACTAATTATCCTCAGATAAACACTAGAAGGAAGCTTTCTTAGAAACTGCTTTGTGATGTGTGAATTCATCTCAGAGAGTTACACTGTTCTGTTAACACTGTTTTTGTGGAATCTGCAAAGGGATATTTGGGAGTGCATTGCCTATAGTAAAAAAGGAAATATCTTCAGATAAAAATTAGAAGGAAGCTTTATGAGAAACTGCTTTGTGATGTGTTAATTCATCTCACAGAGTTGCACTATTCTTTTCATGGAGCAGGTTGGTAAAACTGTGTTTTGGGGATCAGAGAAGGGATATTTCGGATCACAGTGAAGTCTATGTTGACAAAGGAAGAACCCTCAGATGAAAACTAGAAAGAAGCGTTCTGAGAAATCTCTTTGTGATGAGTGAATTCATCCCACAGAGTTACACTTCCTTTTCATGGAGCCGTTTGCTAACACTGCTTGTGTGGAATCTGCAAAGGAATATTTGGGAGTGCATTAAGGCCTAAAGTGAAAAACTAAATATCCTCAGTTAAAAACTGAAGAGAAGTTTTCTGAGAAATTGCTTTGTGATGTGTGAACTCATTCCACAATGTCACACTGCTGTTTCCACTGAGGAGTTTGCTAACACTGTTTTTGTGGAATCTGCAAAGGAATATTTGGGAGCACATTGAGCTCTATGGTGAAGAAGAAAATATCCTCAGAGAAAAACTAGAAAGAAGCTTTCTGAGAAACTGCTTTGTGATGTGTGAATTCATCCCACATAATTACACCTTTCTTTTCAAGGAGCAGTTTGGTGGCATTGCTTTTGGGGATCTGATAATGGATAATTTGGATTGTACTGAAGCGTATCGTGACAAAGGAATTATCCTCAGATAAAAACTAGAAAGAAGCTTTCTGAGAAACTTCCTTCTGATGTGTGAATTCAACTCAAAAGGTTACACCTTTCTATTCATGGAGCAGTTTGCTGTCAATCTTTTCATGTAACCTGTGAAGGGATATTTGGGAGTGCATTGAGGCCTATGGTGAAAAAAGAAATATCCTCAGATAAAAATTAGAAAGAAGTTTTCTGAGAAACTGCTATATGATGGGTTAATTCACCTCATGGAGTTACATGATTCCTTCATGGATCAGTTTGGTCTCACTCTTTTGGGGTAGTCTCAGAAGGGATACTTTGGATCACAAGGATACGGTAACAAAGGAAATATCCTCAGATAAAAACTAGAAAGAAGGTTTCTGAGAAAGTTCTTTGTGATGTGTGAATTCATCTCACAGAGTTACATCTTTATTTTCATGGAGCAGATTGCTAACACTGTTTTCATGGAATCTGTAAAGGGATATTTGGGAGTGCATTGAGGCATATAATGAAAAGGGAAATATCCTCAGATAAAAACTTGAAAGAAAGTTTCTGAGCACCTGTTTTGTGTTGTGAGAATTTATCTCACAGAGTTACAATGTTATTTTTATTGAGCAGTTTGCTGACACCGTGGGATATTTCAGAGTGCATTGAAGCTTATGGTGACAAAGGAAATATCCTCATATAAAAACTAGAAAGAAGCATTCTGAGCAACTGTTTTGTGGTGTGTTAATTCATCTCACAGAGTTCATTATTCTTTTCTTCAGCAGTTTGGTAGCACTGTTTTTTTTTGAATCGTGAAGGGATATTTTGAATTGCATTGAAGCCTATATTTACTAAGGAAATATCCTCAGATAAAAACTAGAAATAAGCTTTCTGAGACACTGCTTTGTGATGTGTGAATTCATCTCACAGGGTTACACGATGCTATTCTTGGAGCAGTTTGCTAACACTGCTTTTGTGTAATCTGCAAAGGGAGTTGGGGGGTGGGTGGTGGCTTGAAGCCTATGGTGACAAAGGAAATATACAGAGATAAAAAACAAAAAGAAGCTTTCCAATAAGCTGCTTTCTGATGCATGAATTCATCACGCAGAGTCGCACTGTCCTTTTCATTGAGCAGTTTGCTCACACTGTATTCTTGGAATCTGCAATGGGATATTTTGGAGCAACTTGAAGCTTATGGTGACAAAGGAAATATCCTCAGATAAAAACTAGAAAGAAGCTTTCTGAGAAACTACTTTCTGATGTGTGAATTCATCTCACAATGTTACACCTTTATTTTCATGTTTTGCACTGTTTTTGTGGAATCTGAGAAGGGATATTTTGAATTGCTTTGAAGCCTATGGTGAGAAAGGAAATATCCTCAGATAATAACTAGAAGGAAGCTTCCTGAGAAACTTCTTTGTGGTGTGTGAATTCACCTCAGAGAGGTACGCCTTCCTTTTCATTGAGCAATTTGCTAACACTGTTTTCGTGGGATCTGCAACGGGATATTTGGGAGCGCATGGAGGCCTATGGTGAAAAAGGAAATGTCCACAGATAAAATCTAGAAAGAAGCTTTCTGAGAAACTGCTTTGTGCTGTCTGAATTCATCTCACATAAGTACACTGAACTTTTCAATAAGCCGTTTGATAACACTATTTTCTTGGAATCTGCAATGGGATATTTCAGAGTTCATTGAATCATACAGTGACAAAAGAAATATCTTCCTATAAAAACTAGAAAGAAGTTTCTGAGAAACCGCTTTCTGATGTCCTAATTCATCTCACAGAGTTACATGATTCTTTTCATGGATCAGTTTGGTTCCACTGTTTTTGGGGAATCTGAGAAGGGATATTCTGGATCACATTGAAGAATATGGTGACAAAGGAAATATCCTCAGATAAAAACTAGAAAGAACCTTTCTGGGAAAGTTATTTGAGATGTGTGAATTCATCTCACAGAGTTACACCTTTCTTGCTTTGGAGCAGTTTGCTTACACTGTTTTCATGGAATCTGCAAAGGTGTATTTGGGAGAGCATTGAGGCCTATTTTGAAAAAGGAAATATACTCAGATAAAAACTAGAAAGAAGATTTCTGAGAAACTGCTTTGTGATGTGTGAATTCATCTCACAGAAATGTTTTTGTGGAATCTGCAATGTGTTATTTCAGAGCGGATTGAAGCTTAGGGTGACAAAGCAAATATCCTCAGACAAAAGCAAAAAGAAGCCTTCTGAGAAACCAAACTGTGTAACCAAACTGCTCCATGAAAAGAACACAGAGAGATGAATTAACACATCCAAAATAGCTTTCTGAGAAACCACTTTGTGATGTGTTAATTCATCTCACAGAGTTACACGATTCTTTTCATGGATTAGTTTGGTAGCACTGTTTTTAGGGAATCTGAGAAGGGATATTTTGGATCGCATTGAAACCTATGGTGACAAAGGAAATATCCTCAAATAAAAACTAGACAGAAGCTTTCTGAGAAAGTTCGTTTTGATGTGTGAATTCATCTCACAGAGTTACACCTTTCTTTTCATGGAGTAGTTTGCTAACACTGCTTTCCTGGTATCTGCAAAGGGATATTTGGGAGCACCTTGAGGTCTATGGTGAAAAAAGAAATACCCTCAGATAAAAATCATAAAGAAGCTTTCTGAGAAACTGCTTTGTGATGGGTGAATTTATCTCACAGAGTTACATCTTTCTTTTCATTGTGCAATTTGGTAGCACTGTTTTTGGGGAATCTGCAAAGGGATTTTCAGGAGCTCATAGAGGCCTATGGTGAAAAAGGAAATATCTTCAGATAAAAACTGGAGAGAAGGTTTTTGAGAAACTGTTCTGTGATGTGTGCATTCACCACATAGAGATAAACCATGTTGTTGATTGAGCAGTTTGGCATCACTGTTTTTGTGGTGTCTGAGAAGGGATATTTGGGAGTGCATTGAGGCTGATGGTGGATTAGTAAATATACACAGATAAAAACTAGACAGAAGCTTTCTGAGAGACTGTTTTCTGATGGGTGAATTTGTCTCACAGAGTTAAATCTTTCTTTTCATTGAGCAGTTTGCTAACACTGTTTTTGTGGAATATGTAAAGGGATATTCAGGAGCGGATAGAGGCCAATGTTGAAAAAGAAATTATCTTCAGGTAAAAACTGGAGAGAAAGTTTCTGATAACTCTTTTGTGATGTGGGCATTCATCACATAGAGGTAAATCCTTCTGTTGAGAGAGTACTTTGGCACAATGAAGTTTACGGTGACAAACGAAATATTCTCAGACAGAAACTAGAAAGAAGCTTTCTGAGAAACTGCTTTGTGATTTGTGCATTCATCTCACAGAGTTACACAATTTTGTTCATTGAGAACGTTCCTGATAACTCCTTCGTGATGTGTGCATTCATCTCATAGAGGTGAGACTTTCTGTTGAGAGAGCACTTTGGTATCACTGTTGTGGGGTGTCTGAGAGGGGATATTTGGGAGCCCATGCAAGACGATGGTGAAAAAGGACAAATCCTGAGATAAAAACTAGAAAGAAGGGTCTGAGAAATTTCTTTGTGATGGCTGAATTCATCACACAGAGTTACAACTTTGTTCTTTGAGCAGTTTGGTAGCACTGTTTTTGTGGAATCTGCAAAGGGATATTCAGAAACCCCTAGAGGCCTACAGTGGAAAAGGAAATAACTTCAGATAAAAACTAGAGATAAATTTTTCGAGAGACACTTTTGTGATGTGTGTATTTTTCTCAAAGAGTTTAAACTTTTTGTTGATTGAGCAGTTTGTCACCACTGTTTTTGTGGTATCAGAGAGGAGTTATTTTGAGCACATTGAAATCCATGGTGAAAAAGGAAATATCCTCAGATTTCAACTAGAAAGAACCTTTTTGAGAAACTGCCATGTGATGGGTGAACTGGAATCTACAAAGGGATATTCAGGAGCGCATAGAATCCAATGAGAAAAAGGAAATATCTTCAGGTAAAAATTGGAGAGAAACTTTCTGAGAAACTCCTTTGTGATGTGTGTATTCATCCCTTAGAGCTAAACGTTTCTGTTGAGAGGGCACTTTGGCATCACTGTTTTTGTGGTGTCTGAGAAAGGATATTTGGGAGCACATTGAAGCCTATGTTTTAAAAGGAAATATCTGCATATAAAAACTAGAAAGAAGTTTTCTGAGAAACAGTTTTGTAATGTGTGAATTCATCTCACAGAGTTATACCATTCTTTTCACGGAGCAGTTTGGTAGCACTGTTTTAGGGGAATCTGAGAAGGGATATTTTGGATTGCATTGAAGCCTACAGTGACAAAGGGAATATCCTCAGACAAAAACTAGAAAGAAGTCTTCTGAAAAACAGCTTTATGGTGTGTGAATTCATCTTACAGAGTTTCACCACTCTTTTCATTGAGCAGTTTGATAACACTGTTTTTGTGAAATCTGCAATAGGATATTTCAATGTGCATTGAAGCCTATGGTGACAAAGGAAATATCCACAGATAAAAGTCCAAAAAAAAAAAAAGCTTTCTGTGAAACTGCTTTGTGTGGTGTGAATTCATCTCACAGAGTTACACCATTCTTTTCATTGAAAAGCTTGCTACCACTTTTTGGGTTTAATCCGCTGGTATATTTGGGAGCATATTGATTAAAATGGTGAAAAAGGAAATATCCTCAGATAAAAACTAGATAGAAGTTTTCTGAGAAACATCTTTGTGATATGTGAATTCCTCTCACGGAGTTACATCATTCTTTTCATGGAACAGTTTGGTAACACTGTTTTTGGGGAATCCAGGAAGGGATGTTATGTTCACATTGAAGCCTATGGTGACAAGGGAAATATCCTCAATTAAAAACTACAAAGAAGATTTCTGAGAAACTACATCATGTGTTAATTCATCTCACAGAGTTATGCTTTTGTTTTCATTGAGCAGTTTGATAACACTGTTTTCATGGAATCTGCAATAGGATATTTGGGAGTGCTTTCAATCCTATGGAGAGAAAGGAAATATCCTCAATTAAAACCTAGAAAGAAGATTTCTGATAAATGACATCATGTGTGAATTCAACTCACAGAGTTATGCTGTTGTTTTCATTGAGCAGTTTGATAACACTGTTTTCGTGGAATCTGCAATAGGATATTTGGAAGTGCATTGAAGCCTATGGTGACAAAGGAAATATCCTCAGACAAAAACCAAAAAGAAGCTGTTTGAGAAACTGATTTGTGATGTGTGAATTCATCTCACAGAGTTGTACCTTTCTTTTTATGTAGCAGTGTGCTAACACTGTTTTTTTTGGAATCTGTAAAGGGATATTTGTGAGCGCTTTGAGGCCTATGGTGAAAAAGGAAATATCCTCACATAAAAACTAGAAGAAGCTTTCTCAGAAACTGCTATCTGATATGTAAATTCATCTCACAGAGTTACACTGTTCTTTTGATTGAGCAGTTTGCTAACACTGTTTTCTTGGAATCTGCAATGGGATATTTCGGAGCGCATTTTAGCTTATGGTGACAAAGGATATATCCTCATAAAAAAACTAGAAAGTATCATTTGGAGAAATCACTTTATGATGTGTTAATTCATCTCGCAGAGTTCACGATTCTTTTCATGCAGCATTTTTGTAGCCCTGTTTTTGGGAATCTGAGAAGGGATATTTTGGATCACATTGATGTCTATGGTGACTAAGGAAATATCCTCAGATAAACACTAGCAAGAAGCCTTCTGAGAAACTTTTTTCTGATGTGTGAATTCACCTCACAGAGATATAACTTTCTTTTCATGGAACAGTTTTCCAGCACTATTTTTGGGGAATCTGAGAAAGGATATTTTGAATTGCATTGAAGTGTATCATGCTAAAGGAAATATCCTCGGATAATAACTAGAAAGAAGCTTTCTGAGAAGCTGCTTTGTGATCAGTGAATTCATCTCAGAGAGTTACACTGTTCTTCTCATTGAGGAGTTTGCTAACACTGTTTTCTTGGAATCTGCAATGGAATATTTTGGAGTACATTGAAGCTTATGGTGACAAAGGAAACATTCCTATAAAAACGAGAAAGAAGCTTTCTGTGAAACTGATTTGTGATGTGTGAATTAATTTCACAGAGTTACACCATTCATTTCTTTCAGCGGTATGGTAACATTGTTTTCATGGAATCTGCAAAGGGATATTTGGGAGCATATTGAAGACTATGGTGAAAAAGGAAATATCCTCAAATAATAACCAGAAAGAAACTTTCAGAGAAACTGCTTTATGATGTTTGAATTCATCCCACAGAATTACATCATTCTTTTCATTGAGCAGTCTGATAACATTGGTTTCATGGAATCTGTAATAGGATACTTTGGAGCGCATTGAAGCCTAGGTGACAGAGGAAATATCCTCAGATAAAAACGGAAAAGACCATTTCTGAGAAACATTTTTGTGATGTGTGAATTCGTCTCACAGAGTTACACATTGAAGCCTATGGTGTCAAAGGAAGTATCCTGAAATAAAAACTAAAAAGGAGCTTTCTGGGAAACTTCTTTGCGATGTGTGAATTCATCACACAGTGTTACACCTTTCTTTTCATGGAGCATCTTGCTTACACTCTTTTCATGGAATCTGAAAGGGATATTTGGGAGTGCATTGAGGCATATTGTGAAAAGGAAAATATCCTCATATTAAAACTAGAAAGAAGCTCTCTGAGAAAGTGCTTTGTGATGTGTGACTTCGTCTCACAGTGTTATATACTGTTCTTTTCATTGAGCAGTTTGCTAACACTGTTTCTTAGACTCTGCAATGTGATATTTTCAGAGTGCCTTGAGGCTTATGGTGACATAGGACATGTCCTGAAATAAAAACTAGAAAGAAGCATTCTGAGAAACTGCGTTCTGATGTGTTAATTTATCTCACAGAGTTACACAATTCTTTTCATGTAGCAGTTTGGTAGCACTGTTTTTGGGGAAACCGAGAAGGGTTATTTTGGTTTGCATTGAAGCCTGTGGTGATTAAGGAAATATCCTCAGATAAAAAGTAGAGAGAAGCTTTCTGAGAAACTTCTTTGTGATGTGTGAATTCATCTCACAGAGATAAAGCTTCCTTTTCATGGCGCAGCATTGTAGCACTGTTTTTGGGGAATCTGAGAAGGGATACTTGGAATTGCATTGAAGTGTATGGTGACAAAGGAAATATCCTCAGATAAAAACTAGAAAGAAGCTTTCTGAGAAAGTTCTTTGTGATGTGTGAATTCATCGCACAGATTGACAGCTTTCTTTTCATGGAGCAATTTGTTAACACTGTTTTTGTGGAATCTGCAAAGGGATATTTGGGACAACATTGAAGCCTGTGGCGAAAAAGAAAAAATCGTCAGATAAAAACTGGAAAGAAACTTTCTGAGAAACTGCTCTGTGATCAGTGAACTCATCTCACAGAGTTACAGCATTCTTTTTGTTTAGCAGTATGCTAGGAATGTTTTCTGTAATCTGCAATGGGATATTTTGGAACGTTTTGAAGCCTATGGTGACAAAGGAAATATCCTCAGATAAATACCAAACGTAACCTTTCTGAGAGATTGCTTTGTGATGTGTGAATTCATTTCACAGAGTTAAACTGTTCCTTTTTTTGGAATCTGCAATTGGATATTTTCAAGCTCTTTGAAGCTTAGGGTGACAAAGGAAATAGCCTCAGAACAAAACTAGAAAGAAGCTTTTTGAGAAACTGCTCTGTGATGTCAATTCATCTCACAGAGTTACATGATCTTTTCATGGAGCAGTTTGGTAGCTCTGTTTATCTGGAATCTCAGAAGTAATATTTTACATCGCATTGAAGCCTATGGTGACAAAGTAAATATCCTCAGAAAAAAACTAGCCAGGTGCAGTGGCTCATGCCTGTAATCCCAGCACTTTGGGAGGCCCAGGTGGGTGGATCGTGAGGTCAGGAGATTGAGATCATCCTGCCTAAGATGGTGAAACCCCGTCTCTGCCAAAAATACAATAAAACGAAACAAACAAAAAAAACTAGTTGGGCGTATTGACGGGCACCTGTAGTCCCAGCTACTCAGTAGGCTGAGAGAGGAGAATGGTGTGAACTCGGGAGGCAGAGCTTTCAGTGAGCCGAGGTCATGCCACTCCACTCCAGCCTGGGTGATGAGCAAGACTGCATCTCAAAAAAAAAAAAAAAAAAGAGAAAAACTAGAAAGAAGCTTCCCTAGAAACTGCTTTGTGATTTTTGAATTCGTCTCACTGAGTTACACCTTTCTTTTCATTTAGAAGTTTGATGGCACTGTTACTAGTTAATCGGAGAAAGGATATTTTGGATTGCATTGAAGCATATGGTGACAAAGGAAATACCCTCAGAGAAAAACTAGAAGGAAATTTCAGAGAAACTTCTTTGTGATGTGAGAATTCATCTCATAGAGTTATACATTTCTTTTCATGGAGCAGTCTACCTACACTGTTTTCATGGTATCTGCAAAGGCATATATGTGAGTGCATTGAGGCCTATGGTGAAAAAGGAAATATCCTCAGATAAAAACTAGAAAGAAGTTATCTGAGAAACTTCTTTGTTTTGTGTGAATTCATCTCACAGTGTTACACTGTTCTTTTCATTGATCAGTTTGCTAACACTGTTTTCTTGGAATATGCAATGGGATATTTTGAGCGCACAGAAGCTTATGGTGACAAAGGAAATATCCTCATATAAAAGTACAAAGATGCTCTCTGAGAAACTGCTTTGTGATGTGTTAATTCATCTCACATAGTTCCACGATTCTTTTCATTTAGCCATTTGGTTACACTGCTTTTGGGGAATTTGAGAACGGATATTTCGGATTGCATTGAAGCCTGTGATGACAAAGTAAATAACCTCAGATAATAAACCAAAAAGAAGCTATCTGAGAGATTGCTTTGTGATGTGTGAATTGATCTCACAGAGTTACACTGTTCTTTTCATTGAACAGTTTACTAACACTGTTGTCTTGGAATCTTCAATGGGATATTTTGGAATGCTTTGAAGCTTATGGTGACTATGTTGACAAAGAAAATATCATCAGAAAAAAATAGAAAAAAGCTTTCTGAGAAAGTTCTTTGTGATGTGCGAATTCCTCACACAGAGGTGCACCTTTCTTTTCATGGAGAATTTTGGAAACACTGTTTTTGTCGAATCTGAAAACGGATATTTGGGATCACATTGAGACCTATAGTGAGCAAGAAAATATATTGTCATAAAAACCAGAAAGCTTTCTGAGAACCTGCTTTGTGATGTATGAATTCATCTCAAAGCGTTAATTCAGCAGTTAGCTAACACTGTTTGCGTGGAAACTGCAGTAGGATATTTGGGAGCGCATTGAAGCCTACGGTGACAAAGGAAATATCCTCATAGAAAAATCAAAAAGACGATTTCTGAGAAACTGCTTTGTGATGTGTGAATTCATCTGGCAGAGGTACACTGTTCTTTTCATTGAATAGTTTGCTAACACTTTTTTCTTGGAATCTGCAATGGGATATTTCGGAGTGCCTTGAAGCTTAAGTTGACAAAGGAAATATCTTCAGACAAAAACTAGAAAGAAGCTTTCTGAGAAACCACTTTGAGATGTCTGAATTCATCTCACAGATCTACATGATTCTATTCATGGAACAGTTTGGCAGCACTGTCTTTTGTGAATCTAAGAAGGGATATTTTGGATCACATTGAAGCCTATGATCACAATGGAAATATCCTCAGGTAAAAACTAGAAAGATACTTTCTGAGAACGTTTTTGTGATGTGTGAATTCACCTTACAGAGTTACACCTTTCTCTTCATAAAACAGCTTGGTAACACAGTTTATGGGGAATCTGAGAATGAATATTTGGATTGCATTGAAGCTATGGTGGAAAAGGAAATATCCTTAGATGAAAACTAGGAAGAAGCTTTCTGAGAAACTGCTTTGTGATGTGTGAATTCATCTCACAGAGTTACACTGTTTATTTCATTGAGCAGTTTGGTAACAGTGTATTCTTGGAATCTGCAATGGAATATTTCAGAGCACACTGAGGCTTACAGTGAAAAAGGAAATATCCTCAGATGAAAACTACAAAGAAGCTTTCTGTGAAACTGCTTTGTGATGTGTGAATTCATCTCACAGAGTTACATCATTCTCCTCATTGAGAAGTTTGCTGACACTTTTTTCGTTTACTCTGTAATGGGATATTCAGAAGCACTTTTAGGAATTTGGTGAAAAAGGAAATATCCTCAGTTAAAAACTAGAAAGAGTTTTTCTGTGAAACATCTTTGTGACATGTGAACTCATCTCACAGAGTTACACCATACTTTTCAAGGAACAGTTCGGTAGCACTGTTTTTGGGGAATCTGAGAAGTGATATTTTGGGGTGCATTGAAGCCTTTGCTGAAGTATCTTCAGATAAAATCTAGAAGTAAGCTTTCTGAGAAACTACTTTAAGAAGTGTGAATTCATCTCACAGAGTTACACTGTTGTTTTCATTGAGCAGTTTGATAACACTGTTTTCGTGGAATCTGCAATAGGATATTTCAGAGTGCATTGAAGCTTATGGTGACAAAGGAAATATCTTTTGACAAAAACCAAAAAGAACTTATCTCAAAAACTGCTTTATGATGTGTGAATCCATCTCACCAATTTATACCTTTCTTTTCATGGAGCAGCTTGCCAATACTAAATTCGTGGTATCTGCAAAGGGATATCCACAAGCACCTTCTGGCTAATGGTGTGAAAGGAAACATTCTACAACAAAAAACGATAAAGAAGCATTCTGAAAAACTTCTCTGTGATTTTTGTATTCATCTCACAGAGTTACATGATTCTTTTCATGGAGCAGTTTGGTGGCACTGTTTTTGTGTAATCTGAGAAGGGATATATTGGATCACATTCAAGTCTATGGTGACAAAGGACATATCCTTAGGTAAAATCTAGTAAGAAAGTTTCTGAGAAAATTATCTGTGATGTGTGAATTCATTCCACGTAGTTACACCTTTCTTTTCCTGGAGCAGCTTGCTAACACTGTTTTCATCGAATCTGCAATGGGATATTCCAGAGCGCTTTAATGCCTATAGTGAAAAAGGGAATATCCTCAGATAAAACCTAGAAAGAAACTTTCTAGAAAGTTCTTTGTGATGTGTGAATTCATCTCACACAGTTACACTGTTCTTTGCATTGAGCAGTTTGCTTACACTGTTTTCTTGTAATCTGCAATCTGATATTTCAGAGCACATTGAAGCTTACGATGACAACAGAAATATCCTCACATAAAAACTAGAAAGAAGCTTTCTGACAAATTGCTTTGTGATGTTTTAATTCATCTCACACAGTTACATGATTCTTTTCATGGAGCAGTTTGGTAGCACTGTTTTTGGTGAATCTGAGAAGGTATAATTTGGATGACATTTAAACCCATGGTGACAAAGGAAACATTCTCAGATAAAAACTAGAAAGAAGGTTTTTGAGCAAGTTCTTTGTGATGTGTGAATTCAACTCATAGAGTTACACCTTCCTTTTCGTGGAGGAGTTTGCAAAAACTTTTCGTGGAATCTGCAAAAGAGATATTTGGGAGTGCTTTGAGGCCAATGGTGAAAAGTAAAATATCCTCAGATAAAAAGTAGAAAGAAGAATTCTGAGAAACTGTTCTGTTATGTGTGCATTCATTGCACAGAGTTACACCTTTCTTTT
Organism: Theropithecus gelada; assembly: GCF_003255815.1. Taxonomy (NCBI): domain Eukaryota; kingdom Metazoa; phylum Chordata; class Mammalia; order Primates; family Cercopithecidae; genus Theropithecus; species Theropithecus gelada. The sequence goes on from NC_037679.1 coordinate 80,971, forward strand.
CATTGAGCAATTTGCTAACATAGTTTTCTTGTATTCTGCAATGGGATATTTTGGAGTGCATTGAAGCTTATGGTGAAAAAAGAAATATCCTCATATAAAAAATAGAAGGAAGCTTTCTGAGAAACCACTTTGTGATGTGTTAATTCATCTCACAGTGCAACACGATTCTTTTCATGGATCAGTTTTGTAGCACTGTTTTTGGGGCATTTGAGAAGGGATCTTTTGGATAGAAATGAAGGTTATGATGACAAAGGAAATATCCTCAGAAAAAAACCAGAAAGAAGCTTTCTGAGAAACTGAATTGTGATTTGTGAATTCATCTGACAGAGCTACACTGTTCTTTCCATTGAGCAGTTTTATAAAACTTTTTTTGTGGAACTTATAATAGAATATTTTGGAGCACATTGATGTCTATGGAGACAAAGGAAATATCCTCAGATAAAAACCAAAAGGAAGATTTCTGAGAAACTGCTTTGTGTTGTGTCAATTCATCTCACAGAGTTACATGTTCTTTTCATTGAGCAGTTTGCAAACACTATTTTCTTTTACTCTGCAATGGGGTATTTTGGAGTGCATTGAAGCTTATGGTGACATTGGAAATATTCTCAGATAAAAACAAGAAGGAAGCTTTCTGAGAAAGTTCTTTGTGATGTGTGAATTCATCTCATACAGTTACACCTTTCTTTTCACGGATCAGTTTGCTAACACTGTTTTCATGGAATCTGCAAAGGACATTTGGGAGTGCATTGAGGCCTATGGTGAAAAAAGAAATATCCTCATATTAAATCTAGAAAGAAGCTTTCTGAGAAACTGCTTTGTGATAGGTGAATTCGTCTCACAGAGCTACACCGTTCTTTTTTTGAGCTGTTTGAGTATACTGTTTTCGTGGAGTCTGCAAAAGGATATTTCTGAGTGCATTGAAGCCTGCGGTGACAAAGGAAATATCCCCATAGAAATACCAAAAAGCAGCTTTCTGAGAAACTGCTTTCTGATGTGTGCATTCAAGTCACAAAGTTACCCTTTCCTTTTCATTGAGCTGTTTGCTCACTGTATTTCTTGGAATCTATGATGGGATATTTCGGAGTGCTTTGAAGCTTATTGTGAAAAAGTAAATATCCTCAGACAAAAACTAGACAGAAACTCTGAGAAACTATTTTGTGATTTGTGAATTCATCTTACAGAGTTACACCTCTCTTTTCATGGAGCAGTTTGCTAACACTGCTTTCCTGTAATCTGCAAAAGGATATTTGGGAGTGCCTTGAGACCTATGGTGAAAAAGGAAATATCCTCTGATAAAAACTCTAAAGAAGCTTTCTGAGAAATTGCTGTGTGATGGTTGGTGGAATTCATCTCACAGAGTTACACCTTCGTTTTCATTGAGCAGTTTGGTAGCACTGTTTTTGGGGAATCTACAAAGTGATATTCGGGAGCCATAGAGGCTTTGGTGAAAAAGGAAATATCTGCAGATAAAAACTGGAGAGAAGGATTTTGAGAAACTGTTTTGCGGTGTGTATATTCACCTCAGAGAGATAAATCATTTTGTTGATTGATCATTTTGGCATCACTGTTTTTGTGTTGTCTTAAGGGATATTTGGGAGTGCATTGAGGCTGACGGTGGAAAAGTAAAAATGCACAGATCAAAACTAGGAAGAAGCTTTCTGAGGGGCTATTTTGTAATGGGTGTATTCATCCTATGGAGTTATATCTTTCTTTTCATTGAGCAGTTTGTTAACACTGTTTCATGGAAAACGCAAAGGGATATTCAGGAGCAGATAGTGACCAATGTTAAAAAAGGAAATATCTTCAGGTAAAAAATGGTAAGAAAGTCTCTGATAACTCCTTTGTGATGTGTGCATTCATTTCATAGAGGTAAAGCTTTCTGTTGAGAGAGCAGTTTGGCATCACTGTTTTTGTGGTGTCTGTGAAGGGATATTTGGGAGCGCATGGAAGCCGGCAGTGGAAAAGGAAATATCCTGAGATAACAACTAGAAAGAAGCTGTCTGAGAAATTTCTTTGTGATGGGTGAATTCATCACACAGAGTTACATCTTGGTTTTCTTTGAGCAGTTTGGTAGCACTGTTTTTATGGAATCTGCAAAGGGATATTCAGAAGCTCCTAGAGTCCTAAATTTGAAAAGGAAATAGCTTCAGATGAAAACTAGAAAGAAGCTTTTCGAGAAACAGTTTTGTGGCATGTGTATTCATTTCATAGAGTTTAACCTTTCTGTTGATTGAGCAGTTTGGCATCACTGGTTTTGTGGTGTCTGAGAGGAGTTTTTTGGGAGCACATTGAAGCCTACGGTGAAAAAGGAAATATCCTCAGATAATATCTAGAAAAACGCTTTGTGAGAAACTGCTTTGTGATGGGTGAATTCATCTCACAGAAGTACACTTTTCTTTTCATGGAGCAGTTTGCTAACACTATTTTTGTAAAATCTTCAAAGGGATGTTCACCAGTGCCTTCAGGCAAATGGTGAAAAAGGAATTATCCTCAGAAAAAAAATTGAAGGAGCTTTCTGAGAAACTGCTTTTTGATTTGTGAATTCATCTCACAGAGTTACACAATTCTTTTCATGGAGCAGTTTGGTAGCACTCTTTTTGGGGAATCTGAGAAGGGATATTTTGGAACGCATTGAAGCTTATGGTGACAAAGGAAATATCCTCAGATAAAATCTAGAAATAAACTTTCTAAGACAGTTCTTTGTGATGTGTAAATTCATGTCACAGAGTTACACCATTTTTTACATTGAGAAGTTTTCTAACACATTTTTTTTTGAATCTGTGATGGGATATTTGGGAGCACATTGAGGAATAAGGTGAAAAAAGAAATATCATCAGATAAAAACTAGAAAGAAGCATTCTAAGAAACAGTTTTGTGATGTGTGAATTCATCTCACAGAGTTACAGCATTCTGTTCATGGAGCAGTTTGGTAAGCACTGTTTTTGGGGAATCTGAGAAGGGATATTTTGGATCACATTGAAGCCTATGGTGAAAAAGGAAATATCCTAAGATAAACCCTAGAAAGAAACTTTCTGAGAAAGTTCTTTGTGATGTGTGAATTAAGAAATCACACTTATACCATTCTTTACATTGAGCAGTTTGATAATCCTGTTTTTGTGGAATCTGCAATGACATATTCCAGAGCGCACTGATGTGTATAGTGAAAAATGAATTCTCCTCAGATAAAAAATAGAATGAAGCCTTCTGAGAAACAGTTTTGTGATGTGTGAATTAATCTTACAGAATTTCACCTTATTTTCATTGAGCAGTTGGATAACTCTGTTTTCTTGGACTCTACAAAGGGATATTTGTGAGTGCTTTGTGGTCTATGGTGAAAAAGGAAACATCCTCAGATAAAAACTAGATAGAAGCTTTTTGAGAAACTGTTTGTAATGGGTGAATTCATCTCACAGAGTTACACTTTTCTTTTCAAGGAGCAGTTTGCTAACACTATTTTCATAGAATCTCAAAGGGATATTCAAGAGTGCCTTCAGGCAAATGCAGAAAGTGTAATTATCCTCAAACGAAACTAGAAAGAAGATTTCTGAGAAACTGCTTTGTGATTTGTGAATTCATCTCACAAAGTTACACCGTTATTTTCATTGAGAAGTTTGCTAACTCTTTTTTTGGAAGCTGCGATTGGATATTCAGGAGTGCAGTGAGGGGTATGGTGACAAAGTAAATATCCTCAGATAAAAACTAGAAAAAGCTTTCTGAGAAAGTTCTTTATGATGAGTGAATTCATCTCACAAAGTTACACCTTCCTTTTCATTGAGCAGTTTGATAACACGGTTTTCGTGGAATCTGCAATAGGATATTTGGGGGTGCTTTGAAGCGTATGTTGACAAAGGAAATATCCTCAGATAAAAACCAAAAAGAAGCTTTCTGTGAAACTTCTTTGTGATGTGTGAATTCATCACACAGAGTTACACTGTTCTCTTCATTGAGCAGTTTGTTAACACTGTTTTCTTGGAATCTGCAACGGAATATTTCAGAGCACATTAAGGCTTATGGTGACAAATGGAATATCCTCAGACAAGAACTAGAAAGAAGCCTTTTGAGAAACTGCTTTGTGATGTGTGAGTTCATCTCACAGAGTTGCACTGTTCTTTTCATAGAGTAGTTTGCTAACACTGTTTTCTTGGAATCTGCAAAGGGATATTTGGGAGCACATTGAGGCCAATGGTGAAAAAGGAAATATCCTCAGACTAAATCTAGAAAGATTTCCGAGAAACTGCTTTTTGATGGGTGAATTCATCTCACAGTGCTACACCGTTCTTTTCTTTGAGTCGTTTGACAACACTGTTTTCATGGAGTCTGCAAAAGGATATTTCTGAGTGCATTGAAGCCTGTGGTGACAAAGGACGTATCCCCATTGAGAAACCAAAAAGAAACTTTCTGAGAAACTGCTTTGGGATGTGTGACTTCAACTCACAGAGTTACCCTTTTCTTTTCATTGCGCTGTTTGCTAACACTGTTTTATTGGAATCTGCGGTGGGATATTTCAGAGTGCATTGCAGCTTATTGTGAAAAAGTCAGTACCCTTAGACGAAAAGTATAAAGAAACATTCTGAGAAACTGTTTTGTGATTTGTGAATTCATCACACAGAGTTAAGCTCTGTTTTGGGGGAATCCGAGAAGGGATATTTTGGATTGCATTGAAGCTTATGGTGAAAAAGGAAATATCCTCAGATAAAAATTATAAAGAACGTTTCTGAGAAAGTACTTTGTGATGTGTGAATTCATCTCACAGAGTTGCACCTTTCTTTTCATAGAGCAGTTTCCTAACACTGTTATTTTCATGGAGTCTACGAAGGGATATCTGGGAGCACATTGAAGCCTATGGTGAAAAAGGAAATATGTTCAGATAAAAACTAGAAAGAAGTTTTATGAGAAACTGCTTTGTGATGGGTGAATTCAACCCACAGAGATACACTATTCTTTTCATTGAGTATTCTGCTTACACCGTTTTCTTGGAATCTACAATGGCATTTTTCGGAGTGCATTGAAGCCTATTGTTAAAAATTAAATATCCTCAGACAAAAACTAGAAACAAACTTTCTGAGGAACTTCTTTGTGATTTGTGAATTCATCTCACAGAGTAAGCCAATGCTTTCAATGGATCAGTTTGATAGCACTGTTTTTGGGGAATCAGAAGGGATATTTTTATGGAATCTGCAATAGGATATTTGGGAGCACATTGAAGCCTATGGTGACAAAGGAAATATCTTCAGATAGAAACCGAAAAGAAGGTTTCAGAGAAACTGCTTTGTGTTATGTATTTCATCTCAAAGAGTTATATTGTTCTTTCCATTGAGCAGTTTGCTAATACTGTTTTCTTTTAATCTGCAATGGGAAATTTTGTAGTGCATTGAAACTTATGGTGACAAAGGAAATATCTGCCGAGAAAAACTAGAAAGAAGCTTTCTGAGAAACTGCTTTGTGATGTGTGATTTCATGTCAGAGTGTTACACTGTTCTTTTCACTGAGCAGTTTGCTAACACCGCTTTCTTATTATCTGCAATGGGGTATTTCAGAGCACATTGAAGCTTATGTTGACAAAGGAGATATCATGAGAAAAACTAAAAAGAAACTTTCTGAGAAACTGCTTTGTAATTTGTGAATTCTTCTCACAGAGTTACACGATTTTTTTTCATGGAGCAGCTTGGTAGCACAGTTTTAGGGAAATCTGAGAAGGGATATTTTGGATTGCATTGAAGCCTATAGTGTCAAAGAACATATCCTCAGACATATCCTCAGATTAAAACTAGAAAGAAGCTTTCAGAGACACTTCTTTGTGATGTGTGAATTCATCTCACAGAGTTACAGCTTTATTTTCATGGAGCAGTTTGCTAACACTGTTTTCGTGGAATCTGCAAGGGATGTTTGGGCGTGCATTGAGGCCTATGGCATAAAAGGAAATATCCTCATAGAAAAACTAGAAGGAAGATTTCTGAGAAACTGCTTCATGATGTGTGAAATCACGTCACAGAGTTACATTGTTCTTTTCATTGAGCAGTTGCTAACACTGTTTTCTTGGAATCTGCATTGGCATATTTGGGAGTGCATTGATGCCTATTGTAAAAAAGGAAATATCCTCAGACAGAAACTAAAAAGAAGCTTTCAGAGAAACTGCTTTGTGATGCATCAATTCATCTCACAGAGTGTTATACTGTTTTTTCATTGATCAGTTTGCTACAGTGTTTTCTTGGAATCAGCAATGGGATATTTTGGAGTGCATTGAAGCTTATGATGACAAAGGAAATATCCTCATATCAAAAGTAGAAAGGGACTTTCTGAGAAACCGCTTTGTGATGTGTTAATTCACCTCACCAAGTTACATGATTGGTTTTTTTGGATCACTTTGGTAGCACTGTTTTTGGGAAACCTGAGAAGGGATATTTTGGATCACACTGAAACCTATGCTGACAAAGGAAGTATTTTCAGATAAAAACTAGAAAGAAGATTTCTGAGAAATTGCTTTGTGATGTGTGAATTCATCTCACAGAGTTACACTGCCCTTTTCATTGAGCAGTTTTCTCACTCTGTTTTCCACGAATCTGCAATGGGATATTTCAGAGTGCTTTGAAGCTTATGGCTACAAATAAATATCCTCATTAAAAACTAGAAAGAATCTTTTTGAGAAACTGCTCTGTGATATGTTAATTCATATTACAGAGTTACACAATTCTTTTCATGGATCAGTTTGGTAGTACTATTTTTGGTGAATCTAAGAAGGGATATTTTGGATCGCTTTGAAGCCTATGGTGACTAAGGAAATATCCTCAGATAAAAACTAGAAAGAAGCTTTCTGAGAAACTTCTTTTTGATGTGTGATTGTATTTCACAGAATCACACATTTCTGTTCATTGAGCATTTTGTTAACACTGTTTTCATGGAATCTGCAAAGGGATATTTGTGAATGCATTGAAGCCTATATTGAAAAAGGAAACATCCTCAGAGAAAACCAGAAAGAAGCTTTCTGAGAAAGGTCTTTCTGGTGTGTGAATTCATCTAACACAGTTATACCTTTTCATTCATGCAGCAGTTGGCTTTCACAGTTTTCGTTTAATCTGCAATGGAATATTTGGGAGTGCATTTAGGCCTATAGTGAAAAATGAAAAAGTCCTCAGATAAAAACTAGAGAGAAGCTTTCTAAGAAACTGCTTTGTGATGTTTGAATTTACTCACAGAGATACGCCATTCCGTTCATTGAGCAGTTTGATAACACTGTTTTCGTGGAATGTGTAAAGTTATATTTGGCATCGTATTGTGGAATATAATAAATAAGGAAATATCCTCAGATAAAAACTACAAAGAAACCTTCTGCAATACTGCTTTGTGATGTGTGAATTCACCTCACAGAGTTGCACCATCTTTTCATTGAGCAGTTTGCTAATACTCTTTTCATGGAAACTACAAAGTGATACTTGGGATCGCATTGAGGTCTATAGTGAAAAAAGAAATATCCTCAGAAAAAAACTAGAAAGAAGCTTTCTGAGAAAAGCTTTGAGGTGTGTGAATTCATGTCATATAGTTACACTGTTCTTTTTATTTATAAGTCTGCTAAAACTGTTTTCTTGGAATCTGCAAAAGGATAATTTGGAGCGCATTGAAGTTTATGGTGAAAAAGTAAATATCCTCAAACAAAAACTAGAAAGAAACATTCTGAGGAACGACTTTGTTATTTGTGAATTCATCACACAGTGTTACACGATTCTTCTCATGGATCAATTTGATAGCACTGTTTTTAGGGAATCCGAGAAGGGATATTTTGTATCACATTGAAGCCTATGGTAACAAAGGAAATATCCACAGATAAAATCTAGATAGAAACTTTCAGAGAAACCCTTTTGTGATGTATGAATTAATCTCACAGAGTTACACCATTCTTTGCTAACACTATTTTTGTGGAATCTGCCATGGGATATTCACTAGCGCCTTGAGACAAAGGGTGTAAAAGGAAATATCCTCAGATAAAAACTAGAAAGAAGCTTTCTGAAAAACAGATTTATCATGTGTGAATTCAACCCACTGAGTTACACCATTTTATTCATGGAGCAATTTGGTAGTACTGTTTTTGGGGAATCTGAGAAGGCATATTTTGGATTGTGTTGAAACCTAGGGTAACAAAGGAAATATCCTCAGAGAAAAACCAGAAAGAAGCTTTCTGTGAAACTTACTTGTTCTGCGGGAATTTATCTCACAGAGTTACACGAGTCTTTAAATGGAGGAATTTGCAAACACTGTTTTCATGGAATTTGTAAAGGGAGTGCAATGAGGCCAATGGTGAAAAAGAAAATATCCTCAGATAAAAATTAGAAAGAAGATTTCAGGGAAACTGCTTTGTGATGTGTGAATTCAGCTAACAAGGTTACACTGTTCTTTGCATTGAGAAGTTTGCTTACACTGTTGTCTTGGAATCTGCAATCTGATACTTTGGAGTGCATTGACTCTTATGATGACAAAGGATATATCCTCGTACAAATGCAATAAAGAAGGCTTCTGAGAAACTTCTTTCTATGTGTTAATTCATCTCAAACAGTTACATGATTCTTTTCATGGAGCAGTTTGGTAGAATTCTTTTTGGTGAATCTGAGAAGGGATATTCTGGACTGCATTGAACCGTAAGTTGATAAAGGAAATACTGTCAGATAAAAACTAGAAAGTAGCTTTCTGTGAAAGTTCTTTGTGATGTGTGAATTCATCTCAAAGAGTTACACCTTTCTTTTCATAGAGTAATTTTCTAACACTGTTTAACTGGGTTCTGCAAAGGGATATTTGGGCGTGCATTGAGGCCTACGGTGAAAAAGGAAATACCTCAGATAAAAACTAGAAAGAAGCTTTCTGAGAAACTGCTTTGTGATGTGTGAATTAATCCCAGAGAGTTACACTGTCCTTTTATTTGAGCAGTTTGCGAACACTCTTTTCTTGGAATCTGCAATGGGATACTTTGGTGTGCATTGAAACTTACAGTGACAAAGGAAATATCCTCATATAAAAACTAGAAAGAAATATTCTGAGACACCGCCATGATGTGTTAATTCATCTCAAAATGTTACATGGTCCCTTTCAATCACCATTATGGTAGCAGTGTTTTTGCGGAATATGAGAATGGATATATTGTATCATATTGAAGCCTATGGTAACAAAGGAAATAACTTCAGATAAAAACTAGAAAGAAGCTTTCTGAGAAAGTACTTTCTGATGTGTTAATTCATCCCACAGAGTTACACCTTTATTTTCATGGAACAGCTTGCAAACACTGTTTCCCTGCAATCTGCAAAGGGATATTTGTGAGCGCATTGAGGCCTATGGTGAAAAAGGAAATATCCTCAGATAAAAACTGGAAAGAACCTCTCTGAGAGACTGCTTTGTGATGTTTGAGTTCATCTCCCAGAGTTACACCATTCTTTTCTTGGTACAGTTTGGTAGCACTGTGGTTGGGGAGTCTGAGAATGAATATTTTGGATTGCTTTGAAGTCTAAGGTGGCAAAGGAAATATCCTCAGATAAAATTTAGAAAGAAGCTTTCTGAGAAAGTTCTTTGTGATGTGTGAATTAAACTTACAGATTTATAACTTTCTATTCATGCAGCAGTTTGCTAACACTGTTTTCGTTTAATCTGCACAGGGATATTTGGGAGCGAATTGAGGCCTATAGTGAAAAAGGAAATATCCTCTGCTAAAAACTAGGAAGAATCTTTCTGAAAAACTGTTTTGTGATGCGTGAATTCATCTTACAGTGTTACACGATTCTTTTCATTGAGCACTTTGCTCACACTGTTTTCAGGGAATCTGAAAAGGGATTTTTGGCAGTGCATTGAAGCCTATGTTCACAAAGGAAATATCGTCAGATAAAAACCAAAAATAAACTTTCTGAGACACTGCTTTGTGATGTGCTAATTCAACTCACAGTGTTACATGATTCTTCTCATGGATCAGTTGTGTAGCACCGTTTTTAGGGAAACTGAGAAGGGATATTTTGGATCACATTGAAGCCTATGGTTTCAAAGGAAATATCCACAGATAAAAACTATAAAGAAGCTTTCTGAGAATGTTCTTTATGACATGTGAATTCATCTCACAGAGTTACATTGTTCTTTTCATTGAGCAGTTTGCTAACACTGCTATCATGGAATCTGCAAAGGGATATTTGGGAGCACCGTGAGGTCTATGGTGAAAATGGAAATATGTTCAGATAAAAACTAGAAAGAAGCTTTCTGATAAACTGCTTTGTGATGTGTGAATTCATCTCACAGAGATACATTGTTGTTTTAACTGAGCAGTTTGTTAACACTGTTTTCGTGGTATCTGCAATGGGATATTTGGGATCGAATTGAAGCCTGTGGTGACAAAGGAAATATCCTCAGATCAAAACCAAAAAGAAGTTTTCTGAGAAATTGATTTGTGATGTGTGAATTCGTCTCACAGAGATACACTGTTCTTTTCATTGAGACAGTTTTCTAACACTGTTTTCTTGGAATATGCAGTGGGATATTTCAGAGTGCATTGGAGCTTAGGGTGATAAAGGAAATATCCTCACATAAAAACCAGAAGGAAGATTTCTGAGAAACGGCTTTGTGGTGGTTTAATTCCTCTCACAGAGTTGAACACTCCTTTTCACGGTTGAGTTTGGTAGCACTGTTTTTGCGGAAACATCCTCAAATAAAAACTAGACAAAAGCTTCCTGAGGAAGTTGTTTGTGATGTGTGAATTCATCTCACGGAGTTACACCTTACATTTCATGGAGCATTTTGCTAACACTCTTTTCGTGGAATCTGCAAAGGGACATTTGGGAGCGATTTGAGACCTATGGTGAAAAAGGAAACATCCTCAGATAAAAACTAGAAAGAAGTTTTCTGAGAAACTTCTTTGTGATGTGTGAATTCATCTCACAGAGTTACACATTTCTTTTCATGGAGCAGTTTGCTAACACTATTTTCCTGGAATCTGCAAAGGGATTTTTGGGAGTGCATTGAGGCTTCTGGTGACAAAGGAAACATCCACAGAAAAAAAACTAGAAAGAAGCTATCTAAGAAACTCTTTATGATGTATGAGTTCATCTCACAGAGTAACACTATTCTTTTCATTGATCAGTTTGTTATCACTATTTTTTTTAATCTTCAGTGGGATATTTTGGAGCACATTGAAGCATATGGTGAAAATGGCAATATCCTCTTATAAAAGCTAGAAATAATTTTCTTGAGAAACTGCTTTGTGATTTGTAAATTATTCTCAGAGAGATACACGATACTTTTAATGGATCAGTTTGGTACCACTGATTTTGGAGAGTTTAAGAAGGGATGTTTTGAATCATATTGAAGCATATGGTAACAAAGGAAACATACTCAGATAAAAACTAGAAAGAAGCTTTCTGAGAAAGTTCTTTGTGATGTGTTTTTTCATGTCACAGAGTTACAACTTTGTATTCATGGAGCAGTTTGCTAACACTGTTTTTGTGGAATCTGCAAAAGTACATTTGGGAGTGCATTGAGGCCTATACTGAGAAGAGAAGTATCTTCTGATAAAAACCAAAAAGAAGTTTTCTGAGACACTGCTTTGTGATGTGGGAATTCGTTTCACAGATATACACTGTTCTTTTCATTGAGCGGTTTGCTCACCCTGTATTCTTGGAATCTGCAAAAGGATATTTTGGAACACATTGACGCTTATGGTGAGAAAGGAAATATCCCCATATAAAAACTAGAAAAAAACATTGTGAGAAACAGCGTTGTCATGTGTTAATTCATCTCATGGTGTTATGCGACTCTTTTCATGTAGTAATATGGTAGCAGTGTTTTTTGGTGAATCTGAGAAGGGATATTTTGGATCGCATTGAAGCCTAAGGTGACAATGGAAATATCCTGAGATAAAAACGAAAAAGAAGCTGCTTTGTGATGTGTGAATTCATCTCACAGGGATACACCATTTTTTTCACTGAGCAGTTTGCTCACATTGTAATCTTGGAATCTGCAATACGTTATTTCGGAGCATATTGAAGCTTATGGTGACAAAGGAAATATCCTGAGACAAAAACCCGAAAGAAGCTATCTGAGAAACTGCTTTGTGACTTCTGAATTCATCTCATAGACTTACACATTTCTTTTCATGGATCAGTGTGGTAACACTGTTTTTGTGGAATGTGAGAAGGGATATTTTGCATCGCTTCAAAGCATATGGTGACAAACAAAACATCCTCAGATAAAATCTATAAAGAAGCTTTCTGAGGAACTTCTTTGTGATGTGGGAATTCATCTTGCAGTGTTACACCTTTCTTTTCATGGAGAAGTTTGATCGCACTCTTTCTGGGAAATCTGAGAAGGGATATTTTGAATTATATTCAAGGCTATGGTGACAAAAGAAATATCCTCAGGTAAGTAATAGAATGAAGCTTTCTGAGAAACTGCTTTGTGATATGTGAATTCATCTCAGACTTACACGATTTTTTTCTTGGAGCAGTATGGTAACACTGTTTTGTGGAATCTTCAAAGGGATATATGGGAGTGCATTGAAGCCTATGGTGACAAAGGAAATATCCTGAGATAAAAACCAAAAAGAATCTTTCCGATAAGCTGCTTTGTGATGTGAGAATTCACTCACAGAGTTACACTCTTCTTTTCATTGAGCAGTTTTCTCATACTGCATTGTTGGAATCTGCAATGGGATGTACCAGAGAATAATGAAGCTTATGGTGACCAAAGGAAATATCCTATGACAAAAACTCTAAAGAAACTTTCTGAGAAACTCTTTTGGGATTTGTGAATTCATCACACAGAGTTACACAATTCTTTTCATGGAGAAGTTCGATAGAACTGTTTTTGGGGAATCTGAGAATTGATATTTTGAATTACAACGAAGCTTGGAGTGACACAAGAAATATCCTCAGATAAAAACTAGAAGGAAGCTTTCTGAGAAACTTCTTTGTGATGCATGAATTCATCTCAGAGAGTTACACCTTTCTTTTCATGGAGCAGTTTGCTAACACTGCTTTCATGGAATCTGCAAAGAGATATTTGAGAGTGCTTTGAAGCCTATGGTGAAAAAGGAAATATTCTTAGATAAAAACTAGAAAGAAGCTTTGTGAGAAACTGCTTTGTGATATGTGAATTCATCTCACAGAGTTACACTCTTATTTTCAATGAGTAGTTTGGTAAAACTGTTTTCTTCGAATCTGCAATGGGATATTTTGGAGCACATTGAATCTTAGGGTGACAAATGAAATATGCTCATATAAAAACTAGAAAGAAGCTTTCTTTGAAACTGCTTTGTGATGACCTACTTCATCTCACAGATTTACACTATTCTTTTCATGGATCTGTTTGGTAGCACTATTTTTGTGGAATCTGAGATGGGATATTTTGGATCACCTTGAAGAATACTGTGACAGAGGAAATATCCTCAAATAAAAACTAGAAAGAAAGCCTTCTGAGAAACTTCCTCATGATGTGTGAATTCATCTCACAGAGTTAAACTCTTCTTTTCATTGAGCAGTTTGCTAACACTATTTTCTTGGAATCTGCAATGGGATAGTTCAGAGCACATTGAATATATGGTGAAAAAGGAAATATCCTCATATAAAAATTAGAAAGAAGCTTTCTGAGAAAGTGCTTTGTGTTGTGTTAATTCATCTCACAGAGTTACACGATTTTTTTCATGGATCAGTTTGTTAGAACTGTTTTTGGAGAATCTGAGAAGGGATATTTTGAATTGCATTGAAGCCTATAGTGACAAAGGATATATCCTCAGATAAAAACTAGGAAGAAGCTTTCTAAGAAAGTTCTTTGTGATGTGTGAATTCATCTCACAGATTTACACGTTTCTTTTCATGGAACAATTTGATAACACTGTTTTCGTGGAATCTGCAAAAGGATATTTGGAGTGCATTGAGGCCAATAGTGAAAAGGGAAATGTCCTCAGTTAAAAACCGGAAAGAATCTTACTGAGAAACTGCTCTGTGGTGTGTGAATTCATCATACAATTTTACACCATTTCTTTAATTGAGCAGTTTGATGACATTGTTTTCGTGGAATCTGCAATAGGATATTTGGGAGTGCTTTGAAGCCTTTGAGGACAAAGGAAAAATCCTCAGATAAAAACCAAAAAGAAACTTTCTGTGAAACTGCTTTGTGGTGCGTGATTTAATCTCACAGAGGTACACTGTTCTTTTCATCGAGAAGTTTGCTAACACTTTTCTCGTTTAATCTGCAGTGGGATATTCGGATGCACATTCAGGGATATAGTGAAAAAGGAAATATCCTCAGATAAAAACTAGAAAGAAGCTTTCTGAGAAAGTTCTTTGTGACGTGTGAATTCATCTCACAGAACTTCAGCTTTGTTTTCATGGAGCAATTTGCTAACACTGTTTTTCTGGAATCTCCAAAGGGATATTTGGGGGCACATTGAGGCCTATCTTGAAAAAGGAGGTATGCACAGATAAAAGGTAGAATGGAGCTTTCTGAAAAACTGATTTGTGATGTATGAATTCATCTCACAGAGTTACACTGTTCATTTCGTTGAGTAGTTTGCTAACATTGTTTTCATGGAATCTGCAAAGGGATAAAGTCTATGCTGACAAAGGTAATATCCTCAGATAAAAACCAAAAAGAAGCTTTCTGAGAGACTTCTTCACGATGTGTGAATTGAATTCACAGAGTTACACTGTTGTTTTCACTGAGCAGTTTGCTAACACTGTTTTCTTGGAATCTGCAACAAGATATTTCAGAGCGTATTGAAGCTTATGGTGAGAAAGTAAATATCCTCAGACAAAAACTAGGAAGAAGCTTCCTGAGAAACTGCTTCATGATTTGTGTATTCATCTCAGAGAGTTACACCTTTCTTTTCATGGATTAGTTTGGTAGCCCTGTTTTTGGGGAATCTGAGAAGGAATATATTGGATTACATTGAAACCTATATTGACAAAGGAAAAGTCCTCAGATAAAAACTAGAAAGAAACTTTCTGGAAAACTCCTTCATTATGTGTGAATTCATCTCACCAAGTTACACATTTCTTTTCATGGAGCAGTTTGCTACTCTGTTTTCATGGAATCTGCAAAGGGATATTTGGGAGCACATTGAGACCTAAGGTGAAAAAGGAAATATTCTGAGATAAAAACTATAAAGCCATTTTCTGAGAAACTGCTTTGTGATGTGTGAATTCATCTCATAGTATTACACTGTTCATTTCATCGAACAGTTTGCTAACCTATTTTAATGGAATCTGCAATGGTATATTTTGGAGCTTATTGAAGGTTATGGTGACAAAGGAAATATCCTCAGACAAAAACTAGAGCGAAGCTTTCTGAGAAACTGCTTTCTGATTTGTGAATTCACCTCACAGAGTTACACAGTTCTTTTTATGGAGCAGTTTGGTAGCACTGTTTTTGAGGAATCTGAGAAGGGATATTTTGCACCACATTGAAGCCTCTGGTGACAATGGAAATGTCCTCAGATAAAAACTGGAAAGAAGCTTTCTGAGAAATTTCTTTGTGATATGTGAATTCATCTCACAGAGTTACAGCTCTCTTTTCTTGGATTAGTTTGTTAATACTGTCGTCGTGGAATTGGCAAAGGGATATTTGGAGTGTGTTGAAGCCTATGGTGACGTAGGAAATATCCTCAGATAATAACCAAAAATACCTCTCTGAGAAACCGCTTTGCAATGTGTGATTTCATCTCACAGAGTTACACTGTTCTTTTCATTGAGAAGTGTGCTTACACTTTTCTCGTTTAATCTGCAATCTGATATAAGGGTGCACATTCAGAAATATAGTGACAAAGGAAATATCCTCTGATAAAAACTAGAAAGAAGCTTTCTGAGAAATAGCTTTGTGATGTATGAATTAATCTCACAGAATTACACCACTGTTTTCATGGAGCAGTTTGGTAGCACTGTTTTTGGGGCATCTGAGAAAGGATATTTTGAATTGCATTGAAGCCTATGGTGACAAAGGAAATATCCTCAGACAAAAACTAGAAAGAAGTTTTCTGAGAAAGTTCTTTGTGACGTGTGAATTCATCTCACATAGTTACATCTTTCTTTTCGTGGAGCAGTTTTATAACACTGTTTACTTGGAATCTGCAAAGGGATATTTTTGAGTGCGTTGAGGACTATAGTGAGAAAGGAAATATCCTCAGATAAAATCGAGAAAGCTGCATTCTGAGAAACCGCTTTATGATGTGTTAGTTCATCTCACAGAGTTGCACAATTCTTTTCATGGATCATTTGGTAACTCTGTTTTTGGGACATCAGAGAAGGCATATTTTGGATCACTTTGAAGCCTGTGTTGACAAAGGAAATATCCTCAGAATTAAACTAGAATGAAGGTTTCTGAGAAAGTAGTTTGTGATATGTAAATTCATTTCACAGTGTTACACAGTTCTTTTCATTGACAGTTTGATAACACTGTTTTTGTGGAATCTGCAACAAGATATTTGGGATCTCATTAAAGCCTATGGTGACATAGGAAATATCCTCAGATAAAAACCCAAAAGAAGCTTTCTGATAAACTGATTTGTGATGTGCGAATTCAGATTTACACTGCTTTTTTCATTGAGCAGTCTCCTAACACTCTTTTTGTGGAATCTGCAAAGGGATAATTGGGTACGCTTTGAGGCCTATAGTGAAAAAGGAAATATCCTCAGAAAAAAATGAGAAAGGAGCTTTCTAAGAAACTACTTTGTAATCTGTAAATTCATCTCACAGAGTTCCACCATTCTTTACATTGAGTAGTATGATAAGACTGTTTTCCTGAAATCTGCAATAGGATATTTGGGAGCGCTTTGAAGCCTATGGTGACAAAGGAAATATCCTCTGATAAAAAACAAAAAGAAGCTTTCTGAGAAACTGCTTTGTGATGTATGAATTCATCTCACAGAGTTGCACTTTATTTGAGCTGTATGCTAACACTGTTTCCTTGGAATCTGCAATGGGATATTTCAGATTCCTGGAATCTGCCATGGGATATTTCAGAGTACATTGAAGCTTACTGTGACAAAGGAAATATCCTCAGACAAAAACTGGAAAGAAGCCTTCTGAGAAACTACTTTGTGGTGTGTTAATTCATCTTATAGAGTTACACGATTTTTTTCATGGAGCAGTTTGGTAGCACTGTTTTTGTAGAATATGAGAAGGGATGTTTTGGATTGTATTGAAGCCTATATTGAAAAGGTAATATCCTCAGATAAATCTAGAAAGACACTTTCTGAGAAAGTTCCTTCTGATGTGTGAATTTATCTCACAGAGTTACAACTTTCCTTCCAGGGAACAGTTTGCTAAAACTGTTTTCATGTAATCTTCAAGGGGATATTTGGGAGTGCATTGATGCCTATGATGAAAAACTAAATATCCTCAGATAAAAACTAAAAAGAAGCATTCTGAGAAACTGCTTTGTGATGTGGGAATTCATCTCATAGTGTATAATTTTATTTTCATTGAGCAGTTTTCTAACACTGTTTTCTTGGAATGTGCAGTAGTATATTTCAGAGCAAATTGAGGCCTATGTTGAAAAAGTAATTATCCTCAGATAAAAAATAAAAAGAAGCATTCTGAGAAACTGCTTTGTGATGTATGAATTCATCTCACAGAGTTACACTGTACTTTTCACTCAGCAGTTTGCTAACACTGTTTTCTTGGAATCTGCAGTGGGATACATCAGAGCACATTGAAGATTATGGTGACAAAGGAAATATCTTCTGATAAAAACTAAAAGTAAGCTTTCTGCGAAACTGCTTTGTGATGTGTGAATTCTCACAGAGTTACACTGTTCTTTTTATTGAGAAGTTTGATAACACTTTTCTCGTTTAACCTGCAATGGGATATTCAGGCGCACATTCAGGAATATAGTGAAAAGGAAGTATCCTCAGATAAAAACTGGGAAGAAGTTTTCTGAGAAACAGCTTTTTGATGTGTGAATTAATCTCACAGAGTTACGCCACTGTTTTCAGGGAGCACTTTGGTAGCAATGTTTTTGGGGAATCTGAGAAGGGATATTTTGAATTGCATTGAAGCCTATGGTGACAAAGGAAATATTCTCAGGCAAAAACTAGAAAGAAACTTTCTGAGAAAGTTCTTTGTGATGTGTGAATTCATCTAACAGTTACACCTTTCTTTTCATGGAGCAGTTTTCTAACACTGTTTACATGGTAACTGCAAAGGGATATTTGTGAGCGCATTGAGGCCTATAGTGAAAAAGAAAATATCCTCAGCTAAAAATGTGAAAGAAACATTCTGAGAAACTGCTTTGTGATGTGTTAATTCATCTCACAGAGTTGCTCAATTATTTTCATGGATCATTCGTAACACTGTTTTTGGGGAATCTAAGAAGGCATATTGGATCTCATTGAAGACTGTGTTGACAAAGGAAATATCACCAGAGAAAAACTAGAAAGAAGTTTTCTGAGCAAGTAGTTTGTGATGTATGAATTCTTCTCACACAGTTACACCGTTCTTTTCATTGAGCAGTTTGGTAACACTGTTTTGTGGAATCTTCAATAGGATATTTGGGAGCACCTTAAAGCCTATGGTGACATAGGAAATATCCTCAGATAAAAACCCAAAAGAAGCTTTCTGAGAAACCGCTTTGTGATGTGTTAATTCATCTCACAGAGCTGCACAATTCTTTTCATGGATCATTGGTAATACTGTGTTTGGGGAATCTGAGAAGTCATACTTGGATCGCATTGAAGCCTGTATTGACAAAGGAAATATCATCAGATAAAAACTAGAAAGAAGCTTTCTGAGAAAGTTCTTTGTGATGTGTGAGTTCATCTCACAGAATTACACATTCCTTTTCATGAATCAGTTTCCTAACATTGTTTTCATGGAATCTGCAAAGGGATATTTGGGATTTCTTTGAGGCCTATAGTGAAAAAGGAAATATCATCAGAAAAAAACGAGGAAGAAGCTTTCAGAGAAACTGCTTTGTGATGTGTGAATTCGTCTCACAGAGTTACACGTTCTTTACAATGAGTAGTTTGATAACACTGTTTTCGTGAAATCTGCAATAGGATACTTTTGAACACATTGAAGCCTATGGTGACAAAGGATCTATCCTCTGATAAAAACCAAAAACACGCTTTCTGAGAAACTACTTTGTGATGTGTGAATTCATCTCACAGAGTTACACTGTTCCTTTTTTGAGCAGTATGCTAACACTGTTTCCTTGGAATCTACAAAGGCATATTTCAGAGCCCCTTGAAGCTTATTGTGACAATGGAAATACCCTCAGAGAAAAACTGGAAAGAAGTTTTCTGAGAGACTGCTTTGTGGCATGTTAATTCATCACACAGAGTTACCTGGTTCTATTCATGGAGCACTTTGGTAGCACTGTTTTTGGGGAATCTGAGAAGGGATATTTTGGATCGTATTGAAGCCTATATTGAAAAGGAAATGTCCTCAGATAAATGTAGAAAGAAGCTTCCTGAGAAAGTTCTTTGTGATGTGTGAATTCATCTCACAGAGTTACAACTTTCTTTCCATGAAACAGTTTGTTAAAATTGATTTCATGTAATCTTCAAGGGCATATTTAGGAGTGCATTGAGGCTTATGATGAAAAACTAAATATCCTTAGATAAAAACCAAAAAGAAGCATTCTGAGAAACTGCTTTGTGATGTGTGAATTCATCTCACGGTGTTACATTGTTCTTTTCACTGAGCAGGTTGCTAATACTGTTTTCTTGGAATCTGCAATGGGATATTTCAGAGCACATTGAATCTTATGGTGACAAAGAAAATATCCTCATATAAAAACCAGAAAGAGGCATTCTGAGAAACAGCTTTTTGATGTGTTAATTAATCTCACACAGTTCACAATTCTTTTCATCGAGCAGTTTGGTAGCACTGCTTTTGGGGAATCGTGAAGGGATACTTTGGATTGCATTGAAATCTATGGTGACTAAGGATATATCCTAAGAAAAATACTAGAAAGAAACTTTCTGAGAAACTTCTTTCTGATATGTGAATTCATCTCATAGAGTTACATCATAGTTTTCATTGAGAAGTTTGCAACCCTTTTTTCGTTGAATCTGCGATGGGATATTTTAGAGCGCATTGAGGCCTAGGGTGAAAAAGGAAATATCCTCAGATAAAAACTAGAAAGAAACTTTCTGAGAAACTGCTTTGTGATGTGTGAATACATCTCACAAAGTTACACCATTCATTTCATTGAGCAGTTTAATAACACTGTTTTCATGGAATCTGCAATAGGATATTTTGGATCGCATTGAAGCATATGGTAACATAGGAAATATCCTCAGATATAAACTAGAAAGAGGATTTCTGAGAAAGTTCTTTGTGATGTGTGACTTCATCTCACAAAGTTACACCATTTTTTCAAGGAGCAGTTTGCTAACACTGTTGTTGTGGAATCAGCAAAGGATTATTTTGGAGCACATTGATTCATTTAGTGAAAAAGGAAATATCCTCAGATAATAAGTAGAAAACAGCTTTCTGAGAAACTGCTTTGTGATGTGTGAATTAATCTCACAGAGTTATACCGTTCTTTCCTTGAGCAGTCTGATAACACTGGTTTTGTGGAATCTGCAAAGGGATATTCGGGCGTGCATTGAGGCATATGATGTAAAAGGAAATATCCTCAGATAAAAACTAGAAAGAAGGTTTCTGAGAAGCACCTTTTAATGTGTGAATTCATCTCACAGAATTACAACACTGTTTTCATGGAGTAGTTTCATAGCACTGTTTTTGGGAAATCTGGGAAGGGGTATTTTGTTTTGCTTTGAAGCCTAAGGTGACAAAGGAAATATCCTCAGATAAAAACTAGAAAGAAGCTTTCTAAGAAAGTTTTTTGTGATGTCTGAATTCATCTCAAACAGTTAAACCTTTCTTTTCATGGAGCAGTTTGCTAACACTCTTTTCATGGAATCTGCAAAAGGATATTTGGGAGTGCATTGAGGCCTATGGTAAAAAAGGAAATACCCTCAGATAATACTAGAAAGAAACTCTGAGAAAATTCTTTGTGATGTGTGAATTCATCTCAGAAAGTTACACTTTTCTTTTCGTGGAGCAGTTTGCTAACACTGTTTTCATGGAATCTGCAATGGGATATTCTGGAGTGCTTTGAGGTCTATAGAGAAAAAGTAAATAACCCCATTTAAAATCTAGATGGAAGCTTTCTGAAAAACAGCTTTGTGATGTGTGAATAAATCTTACAGAGTTACACCATTATTTTCATTGAGCAGTTTGATAACTCTGTATTCATGGAATCTGCAATAGGGTATTTAGGAATGCATTGAAGCCTATATTGACAAGAGATATATCCTCAGATAAAACCCTAAAAGAAGCTTTCAGTGAAACTGCTTTTTGATGTGTGAATTAATCACACTGAGTAACACCATTTTTTCATTGAGAAGTTTGCTAACACTTTTTTCGTGTAATCTTCAATGGGATATTCAGGAGCGCTTTGAGGAATATGGTGAAAAAGGAAATATCCTCAGTTAAAACTAGAAAGAAGCTTTCTTAGAAACGGCTTTGTAATGTGTGAATTCATCTCACAGAGTTACACTGTTCTTTGCCTTGAGCAGTTTACTTACACTGTTTTCTTGGAATCTGCAATCTGATATTTCTGAGCACATTGAAGCTGATGTAGACAAAGAAAATGTCTTAATATAAAAACTAGAAAGAAACATTCTAAGAAAATGCATTCTGGTGTGTTAATTCATCTTACAAATTTACACGATTCTTTTCATGGAGCAGTTTGGTAGCACTATTTTTGGTGCATCTGAGAAGAGATATTTTGGATCACATTGAAACCTGTGGTGACAAAGTAAGTATCCCCAGATAAAAACTAGAAAGACGCTTTCTGAGAAAATCCTTTGTGATGTGCGAATTCATCTCACTGAGTTAAATCTTTCTTTTCATGGAGCAGTTTGCAAACACTGTTTTCGTGGGATCTGCAAAGGCATATTTCCGAATGCTCTGAGGCCTATGGTGAATAAGGAAATATCCTCAGATAAAAACTAGAAAGAAGCTTTCTGAGAAACTGCTTTGTGATGTGTGAATTCATCTCACAGAGTTACACTGTTTTTTTCATTTACCAGTGTGCTAACACTCTTTTCGTGCAATCTGCAAAGGGAAATTTGGGAGCGCATTGAAGCCTAGAGTGAAAAAGGAAATACCCTCAGATAAAAACCAAAACGAAGCTTTCTGAGAAACTGCTGTGTGATGTGTGAGTTCATCTGACAGAGATACACTGTTCTTTACATTGATGAGTTTCCTAACACTATTTTCTCTGGAATCTGCAATGGGATATTTTGGAGTGCATTGAAGCTTAGGGTGACAATGGAAATATCCACAGACAAAAACTAGAAATAAGCTTTCTGACCAACTGCCTTTTATTTGTGAATTCATCTCACAGAGTTTCACGATTCTTTTCATGGAGCAGATTGGTAACACTGTTTTTATGGAATCTGCAAAGGGATATTCAGGAGCTTCTAGAGGCCTATAGGGAAAAGGAAGTAACTTCAGATGCAAACTGGAGAGAGGCTTTTGGAGAAATGGTTTTCTGATATGTGTATTCATATCATAGAGTTTAACCATTTTCCTTATTGAGCAGTTCTTCATCACTATTTTTCTGGTATCTGAGAGGAGACATTTGGGAGCACATTGAAGCCTACAGTGAAAAAGGAAATATGGTCAGATTTGAACTAGAAAGAAGCTTTCTGAGGAACTGCTTTGTGATGAGTGAATAAGCTCACAGAGTTTCAATTTTGTTTTCATTGAACAATTTGGTAACACGGTTTTTGTGGAATCTGCAAAAGGGTATTTGGGAGTGCATAGAGTCCAATGGTGAAAAAGGAAATACATTCAGTTAAAAACTGGGGAGAAGCTTTCTGAGAAACTCCTTTGTGATGTGTGCATTCATCTCATAGAGCTAAACGTTTCTTTTGAGGGAGCACTTTGGCATCACTGCTTGTGTGGTGTCTGAGAAGGGATATTTGGGAGCGCATCGAAGCCTATGGTGGAAAAAGAAATATCCTCAGATAAATCTAGGGAAAAGTTTCCTGAAAAACTGCTTTGTGATTGGTCAATTTATCTCATAGAGTTACATCATTCTTCTCGTGGTGCAGTTTGTTAGCACTCTTTTTGTGGAATTTGCAGAGGGATATTTGGGAGCACATAGAGGCCTAAGATGAAAAAAGAAATTTCTCTAGGTAACAATTGGAGAGAAGATTTCAGAGAAACTCCTTTGTGATGTTTGCATTCATCTCATAGAGGTATCATTTCTGTTGAGGAAGCACTTTGACATCAAGGTTTTTCTGGTGCCTGAGGAGGGATATTTGGGAGTGCATTGAAGGCAACATTGGAAAAGGAAATATCCTCATATAAAAACCAGAAAGAACCTTTCTTTGAAACTGCTTTGTGATGTGCTAATTCATGTTACAGAGTTACACAATTCTTTTCATGGAGCTGTTTGGAAACACTATTTTCATGGAATCTGCGAAGGAATATTTGGGAATGCATTGAGGCCTATAGCGAAAAAGGAATGTCCTCAGATAAAACCTAGAAAGAAGCTTTCTGAGATACTGTTTTGTGATGTGTGAATTCATCTCACAGAGTTACACCGTTCTTTTCATTGAACAGTTTGCTAACACTGTTTTCTTGGAATCTGCAATAGGATGTTTCAGAGTGTGTTGACGGCTATAGTGACAAAAGAAATATTGTCAGAAAAAAACTAGAAAGAAGCTTTCTGAGAAAGGTCCTTTGATTTGTGAATTTTTCTCACAGAGTTTTACCTTTCTTTTTCATTCAGCAGTTTGCTAACACCGTTTTCGTGGAATCTGCAAAGTGATATATGGGGGCAAATTGAGGCCTATGTTGAAAAAGGAAATAACCTCAGGTATTAAGTAGAAAGTAGGATTCTGAGAAACTGCTTTGTGGTGTGTGAACTCATGCCACAGAATTAAAATGTTCCTTTCATTGAGAAGTTTGCTAACACCATTTTTGTGGAATCACCAAAGGGATATTTAGTAGTGCATTGAGGCTTATTGTGAAAAAGCAAATATCCTCAGGTAATAAATAGAAAGAAGCTTACTGAGAAATTGCTCTGTGATGTGTGAATTCATCTCACAGAGTTAAAATGTTTCTTTCATTGAGAAGTTTGCTAACAGTTTTCTTGGGGTCTGCAAAGGGATATTTTGGAGTGCATTGACGCTTATGGGACAAAGGAACAATCCTCAGACAAAAACAAAAAGAATCTTTCTGAGAAACTGCTTTGTGATTCATGAATTCATCTCACAGAGTTACACGAATCTTCTCATGGAACAGTTTATTAGCATCGTTTTTGGGGAATCTGAGAAGGGATATTTTGGATCAGATTGAAGCCTACGGTGACAAAGGGAGTATTCTCAGATAAAAACTAGAAAGGAGCTTTACGAGAAAGTCCTTTGTGATGTGTGAATTCATCTCACAGAGTTACACCTTTCCTTTCATAGAGTAGTTTGTTAACACTGTTTTCATGGAATCTGCGAAGGGATATTTGGGAGTGCATTGAGGCCTATGGTGAAGAAGAAAATATCCTCAGATAAAAACTAGAAAGAATCTTTCTGAGAAACTGCTTTGTGATGTGTGATTTCAACTCACAGAGTTAAACCATTCTTTTCATTGAACAGTTTGCTCACACTGTTTTCGTGGAATCTACAAAGGGATATTTGGGAGTGCACTGCAGCCTATGTTCACAAAGAAAATATCCTCAGATAAAAACCAAAAATAAGTTTTCTGAGAAATTCCTTAGTGATGTGTTAATTTATCTCACAGAATTGCACAATCCTTTTCTAGGATCAGTTTGGTTGCCGTGTTTTTAGGTATTCGGAGAAGGGATATTTTGAATTGCATTGAAGCCTGTGATGACAAAGGAACTATCCTCAGATAAAATCTATAAAGTTACATTCTGAGAATCTTCTTTGTGATGTGTGAATTCATCTCACGGAGTTACAGCATTATTTTCATGGAGAAGTTTGGTAGCACTCTTTTTGGGGAATCTGATAGGGGATATTTTGGATCACATTGAAGTCAAGGGTGTCAAAGGAAATATCCCCAGAAAACACTAGAAAGCTTTATGTGATACTTCTTGTGATGTGTGAATTCATCTAACAGAATTACACGATTTCTTTCTTGGAGCTGTTTGCTAACAATGTTCTCCTGGAATCTGCAATAGGATATTTGGGAGCATATTGAAGCCCATGGTGACAAAGGAAATATCCTCAGATTAAAGCCAAAAAGAAACTTTCTGAGAATGTTCTTTGTGATGTGTGAATTCATCTCACAAAGTTACACTTTTTGTATCATTAAGAAGCTTGCTATCACTCTTTTTGTTTAATCTCTAAAGGGTTATTCAGGAGTGCATTAAGAAATATGGTGAAAAAGGAAATATCCTTGGTTAAAATCAGAAAGAAGTAATCTGAGAAACATCTTTGTGATATGTGAATTCATCTCTCTGAATTACACCGTTCCTTTCATGGAATAATTTCATAGTACTGTCTTTGGGGAATCTGAGAAGGAATCATTTGGGTTGCATTGAAACCTATGTTGACAATGGAAATATCCTCAGACAGAAACCAAAAAAAAGCTTTCCGAGAAACTGCTTTGTAATGTGTGAATTCATCTCACAGATTTACACCTTTCTTTTCATGGAACACTTTGCTAACACTATTTTCCTGGAGTCTGCAAAGGGATATTCCCGAGTGCATTGAGGCAAATGGTGAAAAAGGAAATATCGTCAGACAAAAACTAGAAAGATGCTTTGTGAGAAACTGCTTTGTGATTTGTGAATTCATCTCACTGAGTTACACGATACTTTTCATGGAGCAGTTTGGTAGCACTGTTTTTGGGGAATCTGAGAAGGGATATTTTGGATTGAATTGAAGCCTATGATGACAAAGTAAATACCCTCAGATAGAAGCTAGAAAGAAGATTTCTGAGAAATTTCTTTTTGATGTATGAATTCATCACAGAGAGTGACACTGGTATTTTTATTGAGAGTTTTGATAACACTTTTTTCGTGGAATCTGCAGTGGGATATTCCAGAGTGAATTGAGGAACATGGTGAAAAGGCAAATATCCTCAGATAAAAACTAGAAAAAAACTTTCTGAGAAACAGCTTTGTTATGTATGAATTCATCTCACAGACTTACTCTGTTCTTTGCATTGAGCAGTTTGCTTACACTGTTTTTCTGGAATCTGCATTCTGATATTTCGGAGCTCATTGAAGCTTATGGAGACAAAAGAAATATCCTCAGAAAAAACTAGAAAGAAGCGTTTTGAGAGACTGCTTTCTGACGTGTGAATTCATCTCACAGAGTTACACTGTTCCTTTCATTGAGCAGTTTGCTAACACTGTTTTCTTGGAATCTGAAAAGAGATATTTTGGATTGCATTGAAACTTATGGTGACAAAGGCAATATCCTCATATAAAAACTAGAAAGCTTTCTCAGAGACCGCTTTGTGATTTGTAAATTCACTTCACAGAGTTACACGATTCCTTTCATGGATCAGTTTGGTAGCACTGTTTTTGGGGAATCTGAGCTAGGATATTTTGTATCACACTGAAGCCAGTGGCAACAAAGGAAACAACCTTACATAAAAACTAGAAATAAGCTTTCTGAGGAAGTTCTTTGTTATGTGTGAATTCATCTCAGAGAAATAAACCTTTCTTTTCATGGAGTAGTTTGCTAATTTTTTTTTGTGGAATTTGCAAAGGGACATTTTGGAGTGCAAAGAGGCCTACAGGGATAAAGGAAATTGCCTCAGATAAAAACTAGAAAGAAACTTTCTGAAAAACTTCTTTGTGATGTGTGAATTCATCTCACAGAGTTACATATTTCTTTTCATGGAGCAATTTGCTAACACTGTTTTCCTGGAATCTGCCAAGGGATCCTTGGGAGGGCATTGAGGCCTGTGGTGAAAAAGGAAATATCCTCAGATAAAAACTAGAAGAAAGCTTTCTACAAAACTGCTTTATGATGTGTGAATTCATCTCACCCAGGTACACTGCTCTTTTCATTGATCATTTTGCTAACAGTTTTCTTGGAATATTCAATGGGATATTTCAGAGCACATGGAAGCTTATGATGACAATGGAAACATCCTCATATAAAAACTAGAAAGAAGCTTTCTGAGAAACTGCTTTGTGATTTATAAATTCATCTTACAGAGTTACAGGACTCTTTTCATGGATCAGTTTGGTAGCACTTTTTTTTGGAATTTGTGCAGGTATATTTTGTATTGCATTGAAGCTAATGGAGACAAAGGAAATATCCTCAGATAAAAAATAAAAAGAAGCTTTCTGAGAAAGTTCTTTGTAATCTGTACTTTTATCTCACAGGGTTACACCTTTCTTTTCATGGAGCAGTTTGCTAACACTGTTTTCGTGGAATCTGCATAGGTATATTTGGGAGTGCATTGAGGCCTATAGTGAAAAGAGAAATATCCTCAGATAAAAACTAGATGGAATCTTTCTGAGAAACTGCTTTGTGATGTGTCAACTCATCTCACAGAGTTACACTGTTCTTTTCATTGAGCAGTTTGCTAACATTGTTTTCTTGGAATCTGCAATGGAATATTTTGGAGCACATTGATCTTATGGTGACAAAGGAAATATCATCAGACAAAAAGTAGAAAGAAGCTTTCTGAGAAACTTCTTTGAGGTTTGTGAGTTCATCCCACAGAGTTACATGATTCTTCTCATGGGGCAATTTGTTAGCACTGTTTTTGGGGAATCTGAGAAGGAATATTTTGGGTTGCATAGAAGCCTATGGTGACAAAGGGAATAACCTCAGATAAAAACTAGACAGAAGCCTTCTGAGAAAGTTCTTTGTGAAGTGTGAATTCATCTTATAGAGTTACACCTTTTTTTCATGGAGCCATTTGCTAACACTGTTTTCGTGGAATCTGCAAAAGGATATTTGGGAGCGAATTTAGGCCTATGGTGAAAAAGGAAATATCCTCGGGAAAAAACTGCAAGAAAGTTTTCTGAGAAACTACTCTGTGATGTGTGAATTCACCTCACAGAGTTACACTGTTCATTTCATTGAGCAGTTTGCTAACACAGTTTTCTTGGAATCTGCAATGTGATATTTCAGAGTACATTAAAGGTTATGGTGACAAAGGAAATATCCTCAGACAAAAACCAGAAAGAAGCTTTCTGAGCAACTGTTTTGTGATTTGTGACTTCATCTCACAGAGTTACACAACGCTTTTCATGGAGCATTTTGGTTGCACTGTTTTTGGGGAATCTGATAAAGGATATTTTGGATCACGTTGAAGCTTATGGAGACAAGGGAAATATCCTCTGATGAAAACTAGAAGCAAGCTTTCTCAGAAACTGCTTTGTGATGTGTTAATTCATCTCACAGAGTTACACGATTTTTTTCATGTATCAGTTTGGTTTCACTGTTTTTGGGGAATCTGAGGGAGGATATTTTGGATCACATTGAAATCAATGGTGACAAAGGAAACATCCTTAGATAAAAGCTAGAAAGAAGCTTTCTGAGAAAGTTCTTTGTGATGTTTCAATTTATCTCACAGAGTCTGGAATGGGACATTTTGGAGCACAATGATTCCTATAGTGAAAAAGGAAATATCCTCAGATAAAAACTAAAAGTAAGCTTCCTGAGAAACTTCTTTGTGATGCGTGAATTCATCTCCAAAAGTTACACCTTTCTTTTCATGGGGCAGATTGCTAACACTGTTTTCGTTGGATCTGCAAAGTGATATTTGGGAGTGCATTGAGGAATATGGTGAAAAAGGAAATATCCTCAGACAAAAACTAGAAAGAAACTGTCTGAGAAACTGCTATGTGATGTGTGAATTCATTTCAAAGATTTACATTCTTCTTTTCATTGATCAGTGTGCTAACACTGTTTTCGTGGAATCATCAAAGGGATATTTCGGAGCACATTGAAGCTTATGGTGACAATGGAAACATCCTCATATAAAAACTAGAAAGAAGCTTTCTGAGAATCTGCTGTGTGATTTGTAAATTCATCTCACAGAGTGACATGATTCTTTTCATGGATCAGTTTGGTAGCACTGTTTTTGGGAAATCTGAGGAAGGATATTTTGGATCACATTGAAGTCAATGGTGACAAAGGAAATATCCTCAGATAAAAACTAGAAAGAAGCTTTCTGAGAAACTGCTAGTGATTTTTGATTTCATCTCACAGAGTTACATGATTCTTTTCATGGAGCAGCTTGGTAGCCTTGTTTTTATGGAATCTACAAAGGTATATTCGGGAGCTCCCAGAAGCCTACTGTGAAAAAGGAAATAACTTCAGATAAAATCCAGACAGAAGCTTTTCGAGAAATGGTTTCATTAGGTGTATTCACCTCATAGAGTTTAACCTCTTTGTTGAATGAGCAGTTTGGCACTACTGTTTTTGCACTATCCAAGAGGAGATATTGGAACACATTGAAGTCTATAGTGAAAAAGGAAATATACTCAGATTTGAACTAGAAATGAAGCTTTCTGAGAAACTGCTTTGTGATGGGTCAACTCATCTCAGAGAGTTCCACCTTTCGTTTCATGTAGTAGTTTGTTAGCACTGTTTTTGTGGAATCTGCAGAGGGATATTTGGGAGTGCATAGAGGCCTAATGTGAAAAAAGAAAATTCTTCAGGTAAAAACTGGAGAGAAGTTTTCTTGAGAAACTCTTTGTGATGTGTGTATTCATCTCATAGAGCTAAATGTTTCTATTGAGGGAGCACTTTGGTATCACTGTTTTTGTGGTGTTTGAGAAGGGATATTTGGAAGCATATTGAAGTCTATAGTAGAAAAGGAAATATCCTGAGATAAAAACTAGAAAGAAGGTTCCTGAGAAATTGCTTTGTGATGAGTCAATTTATCTAACAGAATTACATTATTCCTTTCATGGAGCAGTTTGTTAGCACTGTTTTTGTGGAATGTGCAGAGGGATAATTGGGAGTGCATAGAGGCCTAAGGTAAAAAAAGAAATTTCTTCAGGTAACAACAGGAGAGAAACTTTCAGAGAAACTCCTTCATGATGTGTGCATTCATCTCATATAGCTAAAAGTTTCTGTTGAGGGAGCACTTCGGTATCACTGTTTTTGTGGTGTCTTAGAAGGGATATTTCGGAGCACATTGAAGCCTATGTTGGAAAAGGAAATATCCTCATATAAAAACTAGAAAGAAGCTTTCTTCAAAAGCGCTTTGTGATTTGTTCATTCATGTCACACAGTTACATGATTATTTTCATGGATCAGTTTGGTAGCACTGTTTTTGGGGAATCTAAAAAGAGATATTTTGGATCACATTGAAGTCTATGGTGACAAAGCAATATCCTCATATAAAAACTAGAAAGAAGCTTTCTGAGAAAGTTCTTTGTGATGTGTGAACTCATCTCACAGAATTACACCTTTCTCTTCATGGCAGAGTTTGCTAACACTGTTTTTGTGGAATCTGCAAAGAGATATATGGAGCACATCGATGTCTATGGCGAAAAGGGAAATATTCTCTGATAAAAACTAGAAAGAAGCTTTCTGAGAAACTGCATTGTGATGTGAGAATGTATCTCACAGAGTTACATTGTTCCTTTAACTGAGCAGTTTGCCAACCTGTTTTCTTGGAATCTGCAATGGGATATTTTGTAGCGCAATGAAGCTTATGGTGACAAACGAAATATGCTCAGATAAAAACTAGAAAGAAGCTTTCTCAGAAACTACTTTGTGATGGGTTAATTCATCTCACAGAGTTACACTGTTCTTTTCATCGAGCAGTCTGCTAACACTGTTTTCGTGGAATCTGCATTATGAAATTTGGGAGCACATTGAAGCCTATGATGACAAAGGAAATATCCTCAGATAAAAACCGAAAAGAAGCTTCTGAGAAACTGCTTTGGATGTGTGAATTCATATCCCAGAGTTACAGATTCTTTTCATGGATCACTCTATTAGTACTGTTTTTGGGTTATCTGAGAAAGGATATTTTGGATCAGATTGAAGCCTATGGTGACAAGGAAATATCCTCAGATAAAACCTGGAAAGAAACTTTCTGAGAAATTTCTTTGTGACATGTGAATTCATCTCAGAGAATTACAGCTTTCTCGTCATGAAGCAGTTTGCTAACACTTTTTTCATGGAATCTGCAAAGTGATATTTGGGAGCACTTTGAGGCCTATGGTGAAAAAGGAAATATCCTCAGGTAAAAACTAGAAAGAAACTTTCTGAGAAACTGCATTGTGATGTGTGAATGCATCTCACAGAGTTACACTGTACTTTTTTGGACCAATTTGCTAAAACTGTTTTCTATGAATCTGTAATAGGATATTTCTTAGCACAATGAAGCTTATGGTGACAAAGGAAATACTCTCAGATAAAAACACTGTTTCGTGGAATCTGTTTTAGGATATTTGGGAGTGCATTGAAGCCTATGGGGACAAAGGAAATATCCTCAGATAAAAACCAAAAAGAAACCTTCTGAGAAACTGCTTTGTGATGTGTGAATACATCTCAGAGAGTTACAGTGTTCTTTTAAATGAACAGTCTGCTAACACTCTTTTCTTGGAATCCTCAAAGGGATAATTCAGAGGGCATTGAAACTTATGGTTACAAAGGATTTATCCTCAGAGCCAAACTGGAAAGAAGGTTTGTGAGAAACTGCTTTCTGATGTGTGAATTCATCTCACAGAGTTAAACGATTCTTTTCATGGATCACCTTGCTAGCACTGTTTTTGGGGAATCAGAGAAAGGATATTTTGGATGGCATTGAAGCCTGTGGTGACAAGGAAATATCCTCAGATAAAAACTGGAAAGAAGCTTTCTGAGAAAGTTCTTTGTGTATGTGTGAATTCATCTCACAGAGTTCCACCTTTCTTTTCATGGAACAGTTTGCTAACTATGTTTTCGTGGAATCTGCCAAGGGATATGTGGCAGCACGTTGAGGCTGATAGTGTAAAAGGAAATATCCTCAGATTAAAAACTGAAAGAAGCTTTCTGAGAATCTGCTTTCTGATGTGTAAGTTCATGTCACAGAGTTATACCGTTCTTTTCATACTGCAGTCTACTAAAACTGTTTTTGTGGAATCTGCAATAGGATGTTTGGGAGCTCATGGAAGTCTATAGTGACAAAGAAAATATCCTTAGATAAAAACCGAAAAGAAGCCTTCTGAGAAACTGCTTTGTAGTGTGTGAATACATCTCACAGAGTTACAGTGTTCTGTTCATTGAGCAGTCTGCTAACACTGTTTCCTTGGAATGCACAAAAGGATATTTTGGAACTAATTGAAGCCTATGGTGACAAGGAAATATACTCCGATAAAAACTGGAAAGAAGCTTTCTGAGAAACTTCTTTGTGATGTGTGAGTTCATCTCACAGCATTTCACCTTTCTCTTCATGAAGCAGTTTGCTACCATTGTTTTCATGGA
Organism: Theropithecus gelada; assembly: GCF_003255815.1. Classification (NCBI taxonomy): domain Eukaryota; kingdom Metazoa; phylum Chordata; class Mammalia; order Primates; family Cercopithecidae; genus Theropithecus; species Theropithecus gelada. The sequence continues at coordinate 113,363 of NC_037679.1, forward strand.
ATCTGCAAGGAGATGTTTCGGAGAGCATTGACGTCTAAGGTGAAAAAAGAAATATCCTCAGAAAAAAAACCAGAAAGATGCTTTCTGAGAAACTGCATTGTGATGTGTGAATGCATCTCACAGAGTTACACTGTTCTTTTCATTGATCAGTTTGTTAACACTGTTTTCCTGGAATCTGCAATGGGATATTTTTTAGTGCAATGAAGCTTATGGTGACAAAGGAAATATCCTCAGATAAAAACTAGAAAGAAGCTTTCTGAGAAACTTCTTTGTGATGTGTGAGTTCACCTCACAGAGTTACACCTTTCTCTTTATGAAGCCATTTGCTAACACTGTATTCATGCTATCTGCAAAAGGACATTTGTTAGTGCCTTGAGGTCTCTGGTGAAAAAGGAAATATCCTCAGTTAAAAACTAGACAGAAGCTTTCTGAGAAACTGCATAGTGATGTGTGAATGCATCACACAGAGATACACTGTTCTTTTCATTGATCACTTTGCTAACACTGTTTTCTTGGAATCTGCAATGGGATATTTCTTAGCACAATGATGCTTATGGTGTCAAAGAAATATCCTCAGATAAAGACTAGAAAGAAGCTTTCTGAGAAACTGTTTTGTGATGGGTTAATTCATCTCATAGAGTTACACCGTTCTTTTCATTGATCAGTCTATTAACACTGTTTCATGGAATCAGTTTTTGGATATTTGGGAGTGCACTGAATCCTATGGGGGCAAAGGAAATATCTTCAGATAAAAACCAAAAAGAAACCTTCTGAGAAACTGCTTTCTGATGTGTGAATACATCTCACAGATTCACAGAGTTCTTTTTATTGAGCAGTCTGCTAACACTGTTTTCTTGGAATCCGCAAAGGGATAATTCATACGACATTGAAGCTTATGGTGACAAAGGAAATATCCTCAGAGACAAACTGGAAAGAAGATTTCTGAGAAACTGCTATCTGATGTGTGAATTCATGTCACAGAGTTACACTTTCTTTTCATGGAGGAGTTCGTTACCAGTGTTTTTGGGGAATCTGTGAAGGGATATTTTGGATTGCATTGAAGCCTACACTGACAAAGGAAATATCCTCAAATGAAAACTAGAAAGGCACTTTATGAGAAACTTCTTTGTGGTGTGTGAATTCATCTCACAGTGTTACACCTTTCTCTTCATGAAGCAGTTTGCTAATACTGTTTTCGTGGAATCTGCAAAGTGATATTTGGGAACGCATGGAAGTCTATGGTGAAAAAGGAAATATCCTCAGAGGAAAACTAGAAAGAAGCTTTCTGAGAAACTGCATTGTGATGTGTGAATGCATCTCACAGGGTTACATTGTTCCTTTCATTGGTCAGGTTGCTCACAGTGTTTTCTTGGAATCTGCAATGGGATATTTCTTAGCACAATGAAGCTTATGGTGACAAGGGAAATATCCTCAGATAAAAACTAGGAAGAAGCTTTCTGAGAACTGCTCCATAATGGGTTAATTCATGTCACAGTATTACGTCGTTCCTTTCATTGAGCAGTCTACTAACACTGTTTTCGTGGAATTTGTGTTAGGATATTTGGGAGCGCATTGAAGCCTATGGGGACAAAGGAAATATCCTCAGACAAAAATCAAAAAGAAGCTTTCTGAGAAACTGCTTTGGATGTGTGAATTCATCTCACAGAGTTATATGATTCTTGTCATGGATCACTTTACTTGCACTGATTTGGAGAATCTGAGAAGAAATATTTTGGAATGCATTGAAACCTATGGTGACAAGGAAATATCCTCACATAAAAGCTGGAAAGAAGCTACCTGAGAAAGTTCTTTTTGATGTGTGAATTCATCTCACAGAGTTACACCTTTCTTTTCATGGAAGAGTTTGCTAACACTGTTTTTGTGGAATCTGCAAAGGGATATTTGGGAGCACTTTGAGGCCTATAGTGAAAAATGAAATATCCTCAGATAGAAACTAGAAAGAAGTTTTCTGAGAAACTTCTTTGTGATGTGTGAATTCATCTCACAGGTTTACACTGTTAGTTTCATACAGCAGTTTGCTAACCCTGTTTTCTTGAAAAATACAATAGGCTGTTTGGGAGCTCATTGAACCCTATGGTGACAAAGGAGATATCCTCAGATTAAAACCAGAAAAAAGCTTTCTGAGAAACCGCTTTGTGATGTGGGAATATATCTCACAGAGTTCCAGTGTTCTTTAAATTGAACAGTCTGCTAACACTGTTTTCTTGAAATCTGTAAAGAGATATTTCGCAGTGCATTGAAGCTTATTATGACAATGGAAATATTCTCAGAGAAAAATCAGAAAGAAAGCTTCTGAGAACCTGCTTTCTGACGTGTGAATTTATCTCACAGAATTACACCAGTCTTTCACAAAGGAGTTTGCTAGCACTGTTTTTGTGGAATCTCAGGGGTGATATCTTGGATAGCATAGAATTGTATGGTAAGAAATGAAGTATCCTCAGATAAAAACTGGAGAGAAGCCTCCTCAGAAACTGCTTTGTGGTGTGTGAATTAATCTCACAGAGGTACAACACCGCTTTCATTGAGAAGTTTGCAACACTCTTTTTGCAAAATCTGCAATGAGATATATAGGAGCTCACTGAGGCCTGAAATATTCTCACATAAAAGCAGGAAAGACGTTTTCTAAGAAACTGCTTTGTGATCTGTGAATTCATCTAACAGTGTTACACAACCCTTTCCTGGATCCATTTGCTAGCACTGTTTTTGTGGAATCTGAGAAGGAATATTTTTTATCACTTTGAAGCCTATAGTGACAAAGGAAATATCCTCAGATAAAAATCAGAAAGAATCTTTCTGAGAAACTGCTTTGTGATGTGTGAATTCCTCACACAGAATTGAACCACTCCATGGAGCCATTGGCTAGCATTATTTTTGTGGAATACGAGAAGTGATATTTTGGATTGCTTAGAAGCCTATGGTGACAAAGGAAATATTCTCAGGAAACATATAGAAGGAAGCTTTCTGAGAAAGTCCTTTGTGATGCGTGAATTCATCTCACAGAGCTACAACATGCTTTCATGTAGGAGTTTACTAGCACTGTTTTTTGGAATCATAGAAGTGATATTTTGGATAGTTTAGAATCATATGGTGAGAAATGAAATATCCTCAGATAAAAACTGAACAGAAGCCTTCTCAGAAACTGCTCTATGGTGTGTGAATTCATCTCATGGGGTTACACCACTGCTTTCATTGAGAAGTTTGCTAACACTGTTTTCACAGAATCTGCAATGAGATATAGGGGAGCACACTGAGGCCTGAAATATCCTCAGATAAAAACAAGAAAGAAGCTTTCTGGGAAACTGCCTTGTGATATGTGAACTCATCTCAAAGAGTTACACTACTCTTTCATGGAGCCATTTGCTAGCACTGTTTTTGTGGAATCTGAGAAGGTATATTTTTGTTTGCTTTGAGGCCTATGTTGACAAAGGAAATATCCTCAGATAAAAAACAGAAAGAAGCTTTCTGAGAAACTGCTTTTTTGTTTTATTAATTCATCTCACAGAGATACATCAATCTTTCCTGAATCCGTTGGCTAGCACTGTTTTTGTGGAATCTGAGAACTGATATTTTAGATCGTTTTGAAACCTATGGTGACAAAGGAAGTATCCTCCGATAAAAACTAGAAAGAGGCTTTCTGAGAAACTACTTTGTGACGTGTGAATTCATCTCACAGAGTTACACCACTCTTTCACAGAGGAGTTTGCTGGCACTGTGATATCTTGGTTACCATAGAATCCTATGGTGAGAAATGAAATATCCTCGGGTAAAAAATGGAGGGAAGCCTTCTCAGAAACTGCTTTGTGGTATGTGAGTTCATCTCAGAGAGTCACACCATTGCTTTCATTGAGAGGTTTGCTAACACTGTTTTCACAGAATCTGCAATGAGATATATGGGAGCACATTTTTTTTAAAGAAATATCCTCGGATAAAAGTAAGAAGGAAGCTTTCCAGAAACTACTTTGTGATGTGTGAATTCATCACACAAAGTTACAGTGCCCTTTCAAGGAGCAGTTTAATATAACTCAATTTGTTCAATCTGAGAAGGGATATTTTGGATTGCTTTGAAGCCTATGGTAACAAAGCAAATATCCTCAGATAAAACTAGAAAAAGTTTTATGAGACAATGCTTTGTGATAAGTGTATTCATCTCACAGAGATGCACATTTTGTTACATTGAGCAGTTTGCTAACACTGTTTTCATGGAAACTGCCATGGGATATTCTGAGGGCATTGACTCCTATGGCAAAAAATTAAATATCCATAGATAAATAATGGAGGGAGGCCTTCTGAGAAACTGCTTTGGGATATGTTCATTCATCTCACAGAGCTATACCACTCTTTTCCTTGAGAAGTTTCCAAAAAATATTGTCGCGGATTCTGCAATGAGGTATACGGGGGCGCATCGAGGCCTGAAATATCGTCAGATAAATTCAAGAAAGAAGCTTTCTGAAAAACAGCTCTGTGATGTGTGAATTCATTTCACAGAGTTTCACCACCCTTTCCTGGAGCAGTTGGATAGCACTGTTTTTGTGGAATCTGAGAAGTGATATTTTGGATAGCTTTGAAGCCTATGGCAAAAATGGAAATATAAGCAGATAAAAACCAGAAAGAATCTTTCTGAGAAACTGCTTTGTGATGTGTGAATTCATCACACAGTGTTACACAAATCTTTCATGGAGCGGTTTGTAAGCACTGTTTTTCTGGAATCTGAGAAAGGATATTTTCGATTGCTATGAAGCCTATGGTGACAAATGAAATATCCTCAGATAAAAACAAGAAGAAGCTTTCCGAGAAACAACCTTGTAATTTTTGAATTCATCTCACAGAATTACACCACTCTTACATGGAACCGTTTGCTAGCACTGTTTTTATGGGATCTGAGAAGGGATATTTTTGATTTCTTTGAAGCCTATGGTGACAAAGGAAATATCCTCAGGTAAAAACTAGAAAGAAACTTTGTGAGAAACTGCTTTGTGATGTGTAAATTCACCTACAGGGTTACACCACTGTTTCATGGAGGAGTTTCCTAACACTGTTTTTGTGGAATCACCGAAGTGGTATTTTAGATACCATAGAATCCTAGGGTGAGAAATGAAATATGCTCAATAAAAACTGGATAGAAACCTTCTCAGAAACTGCTTTGTGGTGTGTGAATTCATCTCACAGATTTACACCATTTATTTCATTGAGAAGTTTACTAACACTGTTTTCCCAGAATCTGCAATGAGATATACAGGAGCGCTTTGACACCCGTGTTTAAAAAGGAAATATCTTCAGATGAAAAGAAGAAAGAAACTTTCTGAGAAACTGTTTTGTGATGTGAGAATTCATCACACAGAATTACACTACTCTTTCATGGGGTACTTTGCTAGCATTGTATTTGTGGAATTTGAGAAGGGAAATACTCTCATATAAAAACTACAGAAAAGTTTTCTGAGGAAACGTTTTCTGATGTGAATTCATTTCACAGAGCTACACTGTTCTTTTCATTGACCAGTTCGACAGCACTCTTCTTGGGGAATCTGCAATGGGCAATTTCAGAGCACAATGAAGCCTTTGGTGACAAAGAAAATATCTTCATATAGAAACTAGAGTAAATATTCCCAAAAACACATAGGAAATATCCTCATATAAAAGCACTTTGTGATGGGTTAATTCATCTCACAGAGTTACATGATTCTATCTATAGAGCAGTTTTGCAGAACTGTTTTTGAGGAATCTGAGAAGGGATATTTTTGATCGCATTGAAGTCTATGATGACAAAGAAAATATCCTCAGGTAAAAACTAGAAAGAAGCATTCTGAGAGACTGCTTTGTGATGTGTGAATTTATCTCACAGAGTTACACTCAGGTTTTCATTGAGCAGTTTGCTAACACTATTTTCTTGGAATCTGCAATGGGATAGTTCAGATCGCATTGAAGGTCATGGTGACAAAGGAACTATCCTCATATAATAATTAGAAAGAAGCTTTCTGAGAAACTCATTTGTGATGTGTTAATTCATCTCACAGAGTTACAGGGTTCTTTTCACGGATCAGTTGGGTAGAACTGTTTTATGGGAAACTGAGAAGCAATATTTTGGATCGCATTGAAGCCTAAGGTGACAAAGGAAATATCCTCAGATAAAAACTGGAATGAAGCTTTCTGAGAAAGTTCTTTGTGATGTGTGAATTCAACTCACAGTGTTACACATTTCTTTTCATGGAGTAGTTTGATAACACTACTTTCATGGAATCTGCAAAGGGATATCTGGGAGTGCAATGAGGTCTATAATGAAAAAGGAAATATCTTCAGGTAAAAAATAGAAAGAATATTTCTGAGAAGCTGCTCTGTGATGTGTGAATTCATCATACAGAGTTACACCATTCGTTTAATGGAGCAGTTTGATAACACTGTTTTCGTGGATTCTGCAATGGAGTAATTTGGAGAGTATTAAAGCCTATGGTGACGAAGGAAATATCCACAGATGAAAACCAGAAAGAAGCTTTCTGTGAAACAGCTTTGTGATGTGTGAAATCATCTTACAGAGTACACCATTCTTTTCATTGAGAAGTTTGCTGACATGTTTTCCGTGGATTCTGCAATGGGCTACTCCAGAGCACATTGAGGTATATGGCGAAAAAGAAATATCCCCTGTTAAAAACTAGAAAGAAGCTATCTGAGAAACAGTCTCGGATGTGTGAACTAATCTCACAGAGTTACACCTCTCTTTTCATAGAGCAGATTTGTAGCACTCATTTTGGGGAATCTGAGAAGGGATACTTTGAATAACATTGAAGCCTACGGTGACAAAGGAAATATCCTCACATCAAAACTAGAAAGAAACCTTCTGAGAAACTGCTTTGTGATGTGTGAATTCATCTCACAGAGTTACACCTTTATTTTCTTGCAGCAATTTGCTAACACTGATTTCATGGAAACCGCTATAGGATATTTGCGAGTGCATCAAAGCCTATGGTGACAAAGTAAATCTCCTCAGACAGAAACCAAAAACAAACTGCAATGGGATATTTTGGAGTGCATTGAAGCTTATGGTGACAAATCAAATATCCTTAGGTAAAAACTAGAAAGAAGCTGTCTGAGTAACTACTTTGTGATTTGTGAATTTAACTCACAGAGCTACATGATTCTTTTCATGGAGCAGTCTATTAGCCCTGTTTTTGGGGAATCAGAGAAGCCATATTTTGGATTGTATTGAAGCCTATGTTGACAAAGGAAATATACTCAGACAAAAGCTGGAAAGAAGCTTTCTCAGAAAGTTCTTTGTGATGTGTGAATTTATCTCACAGAGTTACACCTTTTCATAGAGCCATTTGCTAACACTGTTTTCATCGAATCTGCAAGGGACATCTGGGAATGCATTGAGGCTTATGGTGAAAAGCTAAGTATCTTCAGATAAAAACTAGAAAGAAGCTTTCTGAGAATTTGCTTTGTGTATTGTGAATTCCTCTCAGAGTGTTACACTGTTCTTTTCATTGAGTAGTTTGCTAACACTCTTTTCATGGAATCTGCAAAGAGATATTTGAATGCGCATTGAGGCCTAAAGTGAAAAAATAAATATGCTCAGATGAAAAATGGAAAGAAGCTTTTCTGAGAAACTGTTTTGTGATATGTGAAAACATCTCACAAACGTACACGAGTGTTTTCATGGATCTTTTTGGTAGCACTGTGTTTGTGGAATCTGAGAAAGGATATTTTGGATCGCCTCGAAGCCTATGGTGACAAAGGAAATATCCTCAGATCAAACCTAGAAAGAAGGATTCTGAGAAAGTTCTACATGATGTGCGAATTAATCTCACAGAGTTAGAGTTTTCTTTTCATGGAGCAGTTTGCTAACTCTATTTTCATGGATTCTGCTAAGGGATATATGGGAGCACATTGAGGCATATGGTGAAAACGGAACTATCCTGAGATAAAAGAAAGGAGCTTTCTGAGCAACTGCTTTTTGATGTGAGAATTCATCTCACGGTGTTACACTGTGAGCAGTTTTCTAACAGTGTTTTATTGGAATCTTTAATGGGATATTTTGGAGCATATTGAAGCTTATGGTGACATAGCAAATATCCTCATAAAAAAGTAGAAATAAGCATTCTGAGAAACTGATTTGTGATGTGTTAATTCATCTCACAGAGTTACACAAGTCTTTTCATGGATCAGTTTGGTAGCACTGCTTTAGGGAAATCTGAGAAGGGATATTTTGTATCACCTTGAAGCCTATAGTGACAAACGAAATATCCTCAGGTGGAAACTAGAAATAAGCTTTCTGAGAAAGTTCTTTGTGATGTGTAAATTCACTTCACAGAGTTACACTGTTGTTTTCATTGAATAGTTTGCTAACACTGTTTTCTTGGAATGTGCAGTGAGAAAATTCGCAAGGCATTGAAGGTTATGGTGACAAAGAAAATATCCTCAGACAAAAAACTAGAAAGAAATCTCTGAGAAATTTCTTTGTGATACATGAATTCATCTCACAGAGTTACACCTTTCTTTTCATGAAGCAGTTTGCTAACAGAGTTTTCATGGAATCTGCAAAGTTATATTTGGGAGCACATTGAGGCCTAAGGTGAAAAACTAAATATCCTCAGATAAAATTAGAAAGAAGCTTTCTGAGAAACTGCTATGTGATGTGTGAATTCATCTCACAGTGTTACATGGTTCTTTTCCTTGAGCAGTTTGCTAACACTGTTTTCGTGGAATCTGCAAAGAGACATTTTGGACCGCATTGATGACTATAGTGAAAAAGGAAATATCCTCACACAAAAACTAAAACAAGCTTTCTGAGAAACTGCTTTGTGATGTGTGAATTTATCTCACAGAGTTACACCATTCTTTTCATTGAGCTGTTTGAAAACACTGTTTTCGTGGAATCTGCAAGGGGATATTTCGGAGTACAATGAGGCCTGTGGTGAAAAAGGAAATATCCTCAGATAAAATCAAGAAAGAAGCTTTCTGAGAAACTGATTTTTGATGTGTGAATTCATCTCATAGACTTACACTGTTCTTTTCACTGAACAGTTTGATAACACTATTTTCTTGCAATCTGCAATGGGATATTTCAGCGCACATTGAAGTTTATGGTGACAAATGAAATATCCTCAGACAAAAACTAGAAAGAAACTTTCTGAGTAACTGCTTTGTTATTTGTGAATTCGTTTCAGAGTGTTACAAGATTCTTTTCATGGAGCAGTTTGTTAGCACTGTTTTTGGGGAATCTGAGAAGGGATATTTTGGATAACGTTGAAGCCTATGTTGACAAAGGAAATAACCTCATATAAAAACTAGAAAGAAGCGTTCTGAGAAAGTTCTTCATGATGTGTGAATGCATCTCACAGAGTTACACTGTTCTTTTCCTGGAGCCGTGTGTTATCACTGTTTTCAAATAATCTGCAAAGGGATATTTGGGAGTGCATTGAGAAATAGAGTGACAAAGGAAATATCTTCACATAAAAAGTAGAAAGAAGCTTTCTGAGAAACTGCTTTGTGATGTGTGAATTCATCTCACAGAGTTACACTGTTCTTTTCATTGAGTATTTGTTAACACTGTTCTCATGGAATATGCAATGGTATACTTCGGAGTGCACTGAAACTTATGGTGGCAAAGTAAATAACCTCAGATACAAACTAGAAAGAAGCTTTCTGAGAAACTGCTTTGTGATGGGTGAATTTATGTCACAGAGTTACATTGTTCTCTTCATTGAGCTGTTTGAAAACACTGTTTTCGTGGAATCTGTAAAGAGATATTTGGGAGCAAATTGAGGTCTATGGTGAAAAAGGAAATAACCTCAGAAAAAACTAGAAAGAAGCTTTCTGAGAAACTGCTTTTTGATATGTGAATTCATCTCACAGAGTTTCACTGTTCTTTACATTTAGCAGTTTGCTGAAACTGTTTTCTTGGAATCTGCAATGGAATATTTTGTAGCGCATTGAAGATTACAGTGACAAATGAAATATCCTCAGACAAAAACTAGAAAGAAGCTTCCTGAGAAACTGCTTTGTGATTTTTGAATTCATCTCACAGAGTTACACGATTCTTTTCCTGGAGCAGTTTGCTAACAATGTGTTCGAGGAATCTGAAATGGGATATTTCAGAGCACATAGAAGCTTATGGTGACAATGGAAATATCCTTAGACAAAAACTAGAAAGAAGCTTTCTGAGAAACTGCTTGGTGATTTGCGAATTCATTTCACAGAGTTACACATTTCTTTTCATTGAGCAGTTTGCTAACAGTGTGTTCATGGAATCTGCAAAGAAATATTTCTGAGCACATTGAAGCTTAAGGTGACAAAGTAAATACCCTCATATAAAAACTAGAAAGAACCTTTCTGAGGAAATGATTTCTCATGTGTTAATTTATCTCACAGAGTTACAAGATTCTTTTCATGGAGCAGTTTGGTAGCACTGTTTTGGGGATATTTTTGATCACATTGAAGCCTATGGTGACATATATCCTCAGATAAAAACTAGAAAGAGGATATTTACTATCCTCAGATAAAAAGTAGAAGGAATCTTTCTGAGAAAGTTCTTTGTGATGTGTGAATTCATCTCACAGGGTTACACCATTCTTTTCATTGACCAGTTTGATATCACTGTTTTCGTGGAATCTGCAACAGGATATTTGGGAGCACATTGTAGCCTATCATGACAGAGAAAATATCCTCAGATAAAAACAAAAAGAAGCTTTCTGTGAAATGCTGTGTGATGTCTGAATTCATCTCACAGAATTATAGTGCTGTTTTCATTCAGCAGTTTGCTAATACTGCTTTCTTGGAATCTACAATAGGATATTTCAGATAACATTGTAACTTATGGTGACAAAGAAAATATCGTCATAAATGAACTAGAAAGAAGCATTCTGAGAAACAGCTTTGTCATGCGTTAATTCATCTCACAGAGTTACATGATTGGTTTCATGTAACTGTATGGTAGCAATGTTTTTGGAGAATTTGATAAGGGATACTTTCGATCACAATGAAGCCTACGGTAACAAAGGGAATATCCTGAGATAAAAACCAAAAAGAAGCTTTCCGATAGGCTTCTTTGTGATGTGTGAATTCATCTCACAGACGTACACCCTGTTTTTTCTTGGAATCTGCAATGTGTTATTTCAGAGCGGATTGAAGCCTAAGGGTGACAAATGAATTATCCTCAGACGAAAGTAAAAAGAAGCTTTCTGAGAAACTGCTTTGTGGTTTTTGAATTCATCTCACAAATTTACATGATACTTTTCATGGAGCAGTTGGGTAACATCCTTTTTGGGGAATCTGGAAAGGGATATTTTGGATCGTGTTCAAGTGTATGGTGACAAAGGAAATATCCTCAGATAAAAACTAGAAAGAAGCTTTCTGAGAAAGTTCTTGTGATGTGTGAATTCATCTCACAGACGTACACCCTTCCATTCATGGAGCCGTTTGCTAAGACTGCTTTTGTGGAGTCTTCAAAGGGATATTTGGGAGCCTATAGAGGCCTATGGTGAAAAACTACATATCCTCAGTTAAAAACTAGAAAACAGCTTTCTGAAAAACTGCTTTGTGTTGTGTGAATTCATCTCACAGAGTTACACTGTTCTTTTCATTGAGCAGTTTGCTAATACTTTTTTCGTGGAATCCGCAAAGGGTTATTTGAGAATGCATTGAGGCCTATAGTGAAAAGGTAAGTACCCTCAGTTAAAAAGTAGAAAGAAGTTTTAGGGGAAACCACTTTGTGATGTGTGAATTCATCCACAGAGTTACACTCTTCTTTTCATTGAGCTGTTTGATAACACTGTTTTCATGGAATCTGCACTGGGATATTTGGGAGTGCATTGAAGCTGTTGGTGACATAGAAAATATCTGTAGAAAAAAACCAAAACAAACTTTCTGAGAAACTGCTTTCTGATGTGGGAATTCATCTCACAGAGTTACACATTTCTTTTCATGGAGCAATCTGCCTACACTGTTTTCATGGAATCTCTAAAGCCATATATGGGAGCGCATTGAGGCCTATGGTGAAAAAGGAAATATCCTCAGAAAACAACTAGAAAGAAGCTATCTGAGAAACTGCTTTGCCATGTGTGAATTCATCTCACAGTGTCACACTGTTCTTTTCATTGAGCAGTTTGCTAACACTGTTTTCCTGGAATTGGCAATGGGATATTTTGGACTGCACAGAAGCTTATGGTGACAAAGGAAATATTCTCATATAAAAGTAGAAAGATACTTTCTGAGCAAATGCTTTGGGTTGTGTTAATTCATCTCATGGAGTTACATGATTCTTTTCATTCAGCCATTTGGTTGCACTGTTTTTGGGGAATCTGAGAAGGGATATTTCAGATCACATTGAAGCCTGTGATGACAAAGTAAATATCCTCAGATAAAAACTAGAAAGAAGTTTTCTGAGAAAGTTCTTTGTGATGTGTGAATTCAACTAACACACTTACACCGTCCTTTACATTGAACAGTTTGATAACCCTGTTTTCGTGGAATCTGCAACAGGATATTTGGGAGTGCATTGAATCCTATGGTGACAAAGGAAATATCCTCAGATAATAAACCAAAAAGAAGCTTTCTGAGAGATTGCTTTGTGATGTCTGAATTGATCTCACAGTGTTACACTGTTCTTTTCATTGAGCAGTTTATTAACACTGTTTTCTTGGAATCTGCAATGGGATATTTCGGAGCACGTTGAAGCTTACGGTGACAAAGTAAATATCCTCAGACAAAAATTAGAAAGAAGCTTCCTGGGAAACTGTTTTGTGATGGGTCAATTTATGTCACAGAGTTACATCATTCTTTTCATGGAGCAGTTTGCTAGCACTGTTTTTGTGGAATCTGCAGAGGGATATTTGGGTCAGCATAGAGGACTAACTTGATGAAATAAATTTCCTCAGGTAACCCCTGGACAGAAGCTTTCAGATAAATCACTTTGTGATATGTTTATTGATCTCATAGAGCTAAATGTTTCTTTTGATGTAGTACTTTCACATCACTGTTTTTGTGATATCTCAGAAAGGACATTTGGGAGCACATTGAAGCCTATGGTGGAAAACTAAATATCCTCATATGAAAACTGGAAAGAAGCTTTCTGAGACTGCTTTGTGATGTTTTAATTCATCTCTCTGAGTTACACGATTCTTTTCATGGAGCAGTGTTGTAGCACTGTTTCTGGGGAATCTGACAAGAGATACTTTGGATCACATTGAGGCCTATGGTGACAAAGGAAATATCCTCAGATAAAATCTAAAAAGAAGCTTTCTGAGAAACTGCTTTGTGGTGTGTGAATTCATCTCACAGAGTTACATCCTGCTTTCCGTTCAGCAGTTTGCTAACAATGTTTTCTTGGAATTTGCAATAGGATATTTTGGAGTGCATTGAAACCTATGGTGAAAATGGAAATATCCATTGATAAGAACCAAAAAGAAGCTTTCTGAGAAACTGCTTTGTGATGGGTGAATTCATCTCACAGAGTTACACTGTTCTTTTCATTAATCAGATTGCTAATACTGTTGTCTTGGAATCAGCAATTTGATATTTTGGAGCACATCGAATCTTTGGGTGACCAAGGAAATATCCTCGGACAAAAACTAGGAAGAAGCTTTCTGAGAAACTGCTTTGTGATTTGTGAATTCATCACAGAGTTACATGATTGTTTTCATGGAGTAGTTTGGTAGCACTGTTTTTATGGAATCTGCAAAGGGATATTGGGGAGATTCTAGAGACCTATGTTGAAAAAGGAAATAAGTTCAGATAAAAACTGGAGAGAAGCTTTTTGAGAAACGGTTTTGTGATGTGTCTCTTCATCTCATAGAGTTTAGCCTTTTTTTTTTCATTGAGAATTTCAGTATCACAGTTTTTGTGGTATCTGAGAAGAGGTATTTGGGAGCACATTGAAGCCTATGGTGAAAAAGGAAATACTCTCAGATTTAAACTATAAAGAAGTTTTCTGAGAAACAGCTTTAAGGTGTGTGAATTCAACTCACAGAGTTACACCTTTCTATTCATTGAGCAGTTTGGTGACACTGTTTTTGTGGAATCTGCAAAGGGATATTTGGGAGCACATAGAGTCTAATGGCAAAACAGGAAATATCTTCAGGTAAAAACTGGAGAGAAGCTTTCTGAGAAACTCCTTTGTGATGTGTGCTTTCACCTCATAGAGCTAAACGTTTCTGTTGAGGGGGCAGTTTGGCATCACTGTTTTTGTGGTGTCTGAGAAGGGATATTTGGCAGTGCATTTAGGCCTTAGGTGAAAAAGGAAATGTCGTCATATATAAAGTAGAAAGAAGCTTCCTGAGAAACTACTATGTGATGGGTCAGTTTAGCTGACGGAGTTACATCATTCATTTTTATAGAGGAGTTTGTTAGCACTGTTTTTGTGGAATCAGCAGGGGGATATTTTGGAGCATGTGGAAGCCCAAGGTGAAAAAACACTTCAAGTAACAACTGGAGAGAAGCTTTGGGAGAAACTCCCTTGTGATGTGTTCATCAGTTTAATAGAGCTAAACCTTTCTGTTGAGGGAGCACTCTGGCATCACTGTTTTTGTGGTGTCCGAGAAAGGATATTTCAGAGCACACTGAAGCCTGTGGTGGAAAAGGAAATATCCTCAGAAAAAATCTGGAAAGAAACTTCCTGAGAAAATACTTTGTGATGGGTGAATTTATCTCACAGAATTAAAACTTTCTTTTCATTGCGCAGTTTGGTAGCACTGTTTTTGTGGAATCTGTAGTGGGATATTTGGGAACGCATAGAGGCCTAATGGGAAAAAGGAAAACTCTTCAGGTAAAACCTGGAGAGAAGCTTTTTGAGAAGTTCCTTTGTGATGTGTTCATTTGTCTCATAGAGTTAAACGTTTCTGTTGAGGGAGCACTTTGTCATCACTGTTTCTGTGGTGTCTGAGAAAGGAAATTTTGGAGCACATTGAAGCTTATGGTGGAAAAGGAAATATCCACATATAAAAACTAGAAAGAAACATACTGAGAGACCTCTTTCTGATGTGTTAATTCATCTCACAGAGTTACACGATTCTTTTCATGGAGCAGTTTGGTAGCACTGTTTTTGTTGGATCTGAGAAGGGATATTTTGGATCACATTGAAGCCTATGGTGACAAAGGAAATATCCTCAGATAAAAACAAGAAAGAAGCTTTCTGAGAAAGTTCTTTGTGATATGTGAATTCATCTCACAAAGTTACACCTTTCTTTTCATAGTGCAGTTTGCTAACACTGTTTTTGTGGAATCTACAAAGGGATATTTTGGAGTACATTGAAGCGTATTGTGGAAAAAGAAACATTCTCAGATAAAAACTAGAAAGAAGCTTTCTGAGAAACTGCTTTGTGATATGCGAATTCATCTCACAGAGTTACACCTTTCTTTTCATGGAGCAGTTTGTTAGCACTGTTTTCATGGAATCTGCAAAGGGATATATGGTAGTGCATTGAGGCCTATGGTAAAAAAGGAAATATCCTCAGATAAAAATTAGAAAGAAGCTTTCTTATATATTTATTTGTGATGTATGAATTCAACTCACAGAGGTTCAGTTTTCTTTTCTTGGAGCAGTTTGCTAACCCTATTGTCACGGAATCTGCAAAGGAATATTTGGGAGTGCATTAAAGCCTATGGTGAAAAAAGAAATATTCTCAGATAAAAACCAAAAAGAAACTTTCTGAGAGACTGCTTTGTGATGTGTGAATTGATCTCCCAGAGTTACACTGTTCTTTTCATTGAGCAGTTTACTAACAGTGTTTTCTTGGAATATGCAATGAGATATTTCAGAGTGCATTGAAGCTTAGGATGACAAAAGGAATACCCTCATGTAAAAACTAGAAAGAAGTTTTCTGAGGAAACACTTTGTGATGTGAGAATTCATCTCACAGAGTTACAGAATTCTTTTCACGGAGCTGTTTGGTATCACTGTTTTTGGGGAATCTGAGAATAGATATTTAGGATCACAGTGGAGCTTAGGGAGACAAAGGAAATATTCTCAGTTAAAAACTAGAAGGAAGCTTTCTGAGAAAGTTCTTTGTGATGCGTGAATTGATCTCATAGAGTTATAGCTTTCTTTTCATAGAGGAGTTTGCTAACACTCTTTTCATAGAAACTGCAAAGGGATATTTGGGAGTGCCTTGAGGCCTACCTTGAAAAAGGAAGCATCCACAGAGAAAAACTAGAAAGAAGCTTTTTGAGAAACTGGTTCATGTTGTGTGAATTCATCTAACAGAGTTACACAGTTCTTTTCATAAAGTTGTTTGCTAACACTGTTTTGGTGGAATCTGCAAAGGGATATATGGGAGCGACTTGAGGCCTATGGTGAAAAAGGAAATATCCTCAGATCAAAACTAGAAAGAAGCTTTCTGAGAATCTGCTTTGTAGTGTGTGAATTCATCTCACAGAGTTACATGGTTCTCTTCAATGAACAGTTTGCTAACACTGCTTTCATGGAATCTGCAAAGGGATATTTGGGAGAGCATGAAAGGCTATATTGAAAAAGGAAATATCCTCAGATAAAAACCAAAAAGAAGCTTTCTGAGAAACTGCTTTGTGATGTGCGAATTCATCTCATGGAGTTACACTTTTCTTTTCATTTACCACTTTGCTAACACTCTTCTCTTGAATTCTGCAATGGGATATTGCTGAGCACATTGAATCTTATGATGACAAAGGAAATATCCTCATATAAAAAGTAGAAAGAAGCATATTGAGAAATGGCTTTATGATGTGTTAATTCATCTCACAGAGTTACATGATTCTTTTCATGGATCAGTTTGGTAACACTGTTTTTGGGGAATCTGAGAAGGGATAGTTTTGATCACCATGAAGCCTATGGTGAAAAAAGGAAATATTCTCAGACAAAAACTACAATGTAGTTTTTGAGAAAGGTTTTTGTGATGTGTGAATTCATCTCACAATGTTACACCTTTGTTTTCATGGAGGAGTTTGCTAATACTGTTTTCATGGAATCTGCAAAGGGATATTTGGGAGCACATTGAGGCCTAGGAAATATTCTGAGATAAAAACTAGAAAGAAGCTTTCTGAGAAACAACTTTCTGATGTGTGAATTCATCTCACACAGTTACACCATCCTTTTCACGGAGCAATTTGGTAACACTGTTTTTGGGGAATCTGAGAAGGGATATTTTGGACTCCATTGAAGCCTAAGGTGACAAAGGAAATATCCTCAGATAGAAACTAGAAAGAAGTTTTCTGAGAAAGTTCTTTTTCATGTGTGAAATCATTTCCCAGAGTTACACCTTTGCTTTCTTGGAGCTGTTTCATAACACTCTCAGTGGAATCTGCAATAGGATATTTGGGAGCACATTGAAGCCTAAGGCGACAAAGGAAATATGCTCAGATAAAAACCAAAAATAATTTTTCTGTGAAACTGCTTTGTGATGCATGAATTCATCTCACTGAGTAACACTGTTCTTTTCATTGAGAAGATTGCTAACACTTTTTTCATTTAATCAGCAATGGGATATTCAGGAACGCACTGAGGAATATGGTGAAAAAGGAAATATTCTCAGATAAAAACTAGAAAGAAGCTTTCAAAGAAACTCCTTTGAGATGTGTACATTCATCTCATAGAGCCAAACCTTTCTGTTGAGGGAGCACTTTGGCATCACTGTGCTTGTGGTGACTGAAAATGGATATCTGAGAGTACATTGAAGCCAATGTTGGCAAAGGAAATATCCTAAGACAACAACCAACATGAAGATTTCTGAGATACTGCTTTATGATGATTGAATTCATCTCACAGATTTACACCTTGTTTTCCATGAAACAGTCTGCTAAAACTATTCTCATGGAATCTGCAAAGGAAGATTCCTAAGTGCATTGACACTAACAGTGAAAAAGGAAATATCTTCAGACAAAAACTAGAAAGAAGCTTTCTGACAAACTGCTTTGTGATTTGTGAATACATCTCACAGAGTGACATGATTCTTTTCATAGAGCAGTTTGGTAGCACTGTTTTTGGAGAATCTGAAAAGGGATAATTTGGATCGCATTGAAGACTATGGTGACATAGGAAATATCCTCACATAAAATCTAAAAAGAAACTTTCTGAGAAAATTCCTTTCACTTTGTGAATTCATTTCACAGTGTTATGCCATTCTTTTCATTGAGAAGTTTGCTAACACTTTTTTCGTGGAATCTGTGATACGATATTATGGAGCACAAAGAGGCCTATGGTGAAATAGGAAATATTCTCATATAAAAACTACAAAGAAGCTTTCTGAGAAACTGCTTTCTGATGTGTGAATTCATCTCACAGAGTTACACCATTCTTTTCATGGAGCAGTTTGGTAGCACTGTTTTGGGGGAATTTGAGAACGGATAATTTGGATTGCATTGAAGCCTATGGTGACAAAGGAAATATCTTCCGAAAAAAACAAGAAAGAAGCTTTCTGAGAAACTTCTTTGTGATGTGTGAATTCATCTCACAGAGTTCCATCTTTATTTTCATGGAGGAGTTTGCTAACACTGCTTTCCCGGAATCTGCAACAGGATGACCACGAGCCCATTGAGGTATATGATGATAAAGGAAATATCCTCAGACAAAAGCCTGAAAGAAGTTTTATGAGAAACAGCTTTGCGATGTGTGAAATTGTCTCACAGAGTTACACCATTCTTTTCAATGAGCAGCTTGATAACACTGTTTTTGTGGAATCTGCAGTAGGATATTTAGGAGCACCTTGAAGCCCATGGTGACAAAGGAACTATCCTCAGATAACACCCAAAAAGAAGCTTTCTCTGAAACGGCTTTGTGATGTGTGAATTCAACTCATGGAGTTACACCATTGTTTTCATTGAGAAGTTTGCTAACAATTTTTTCAATTACTCTGCAGTGGGATATTGGAGAACACCTTGAGGAATATGATGAAAACGCTAATGTCCTCAGATACAACTAGAAAGAATGTTTGTGAGAAACAGCATTGTGATATGTGATATGTGATTTCATCTCACAGAGACTCTTTTCATGGAGCAGTGTGCTAACACTCTTTTTGTGGAATCTGCAAAAAGATTACAGGTGCATATTTGGGAATGCACCTAAGCCTATAGTGAAAAAGGAAATATCCTCAGATAAAAAGTAGAAAAACGAGAAATAAGTGACAAATGCACAAACTTCAGTAACCGACTCAATCAACTGGAAGAAAGAGTATCAGCGATTGAGGATCAAATTAATGAAATGAAGCAAGAAGAGAAACCCAAAGAAAAAAGAAGAAGAAGAAATGAACAAAGCCTGCAAGAAGTCTGGGTTTATGTAAAAAGACCAAATCTACGTCTGATTGGGGTGCCTGAAAGTGAGGGGGAAAATGGAACCAAGTTGGAAAACACTCTTCAGGATATCATCCAGGAGAAGTTCCACAACCTAGCAGAGCAGGCCAACATTCAAATTCAGAAAACACAGAGAACACCACAAAGATACTTCTCGAGAAGAGAAACTCTAAGAACACATAATTGCCAGATTCACCAAAGTTGAAATGAAGGAAAAAATCTTAAGGGCAGCCAGAGAGAAAGGTCGTGTTACCCACAAAGGGAAGCCCATCAGACTAACAGCAGATCTCTCGGCAGAAACTCTACAAGCCAGAAGAGAGTGGGGGCCAATATTCAACATTCTTAAAGAAAAGAATTTTAAACCCAGAATTTCATATCCAGCCAAACTAAGTTTCATAAGTGAAGGAGAAATAAAATCCTTTACAGATAAGCAACTGCTTAGAGATTTTCTCACCACCAGGCCTGCCTTACAAGAGACACTGAAGGAAGCACTAAACAGGGAAAGGAACAACTGGTACCAACCATTGCAAAAACATGCCAAAATGTAAAGACCATCGAGGCTAGGAAGAAACTGCATCAACTAACGAGCAAAATAACCAGTTAATATCAAAATGGCAGGATCAAGTTCACACATAACAATATTAAACTTCAAGGTAAATGGACTAAGTGCTCCAATTAAAAGACACAGACTGGCAAACTGGATAAAGAGTCAAGACCCATCAGTCTGCTGTATTCAGGAGACCTATCTCACATGCAGAGATATACATAGGCTCAAAATAAAGGGATGAAGGAAGATCTACCAAGCAAATGGAGAACCAAAAAAAGCGGGGGTTGCAATACTAGTCTCTGATAAAACAGACTTTAAACCATCAAAGATCAAAAGAGACAAATAAGGCCATTACATAATGGTAAAGGGATCAATTCAACAGCAAGAGCTAACAATCCTAAATATATATGCACCCAATACAGGAGCACCCAGATTCATAAAGCAAGTCCTTAGAGACGTACAAAGAGACTTAGACTCCCATACAATAATAATGGGAGACTTCAACTCCCCACTGTCAACATTAGACAGATCAATGAGACAGAAAGTTAACAAGGATATCCAGGAATTGAACTCATCTCTGCAGCAAGCAGACCTAATAGACATCTACAGAGCTCTCCACCCCAAATCAACAGAATATACATTCTACTCAGCACCACATCACACTTATTCCAAAATTGACACATAATTGGAAGTAAAGCACTCTTCAGCAAATGTACAAGAACAGAAATTGTAACAAACTGTCTCTCAGACCACAGTGCAATCAAACTAGAACTCAGGACTAAGAAACTGAATCAAAACCACTCAACTACATGGAAACTGAACAACCTGCTCCTGAATGACTACTGGGTACACAACGAAATGCAGGCAGAAATAAAGATGTTCTTTGAAACCAATAAGAACAAAGATACAACATACCAGAATCTCTGGGACACATTTAAAGCAGTGTGTAGAGGGAAATTTACAGCACTAAATGCCCACAAGAGAAAGCTGGAAAGATCTAAAATTGACACTCTAACATCACAATTAAAAGAACTAGAGAAGCAAGA